>NC_053124.1:4447426-4570307 GCF_010015445.1 Perca fluviatilis | reverse complement strand
CTCTTCCGTTCCGATTATTCATTTCATTCCATTCCTTCCTTCCTTCTTCCATTTGTTTCCATTCCACTATTCTTCCTTCCTTCCATTCAATTCCATAGTTCCACTTTCCTTATTCTCCTCTTCCTTCTTTTCCATCCATTCTTCATTCCACCTCCATCCATTCCTCCATCCATTCCTTCCATTCCATTCTCTTTCCACCTTCCATTCCTTCCATGTTGGTTTCTTTCTTCTCCATTCATTTCCTTCTGTCTTTCCATGGCTCTTCTTCCTTCCATCCATGTCTTCCTCCAGCTTTCCCATTTTTCCATTCCATTCTTCCATTCCTTATGGTCTCATGATTTTCGTGTTCCTCCTTATTATTTCTTTCTTCCACTCCTCCATATTCCTCCACTTTTCCATTATTTCCTCCACATTGTCTGGTTCAAGATCCTACTCCATGTTCTCTCCTCCACTGTCCTTCCTGCTTCCATGCTTTCCATTTCTTTCTTCATGCCATCCACCATCTCTCTCCTCTTTTCTCTCTCTGTCCATTTCTCGCTCTATCTTTCATTTCCTATTATCCACTCCTTGCTCAATCCCTCCTCTGTCCTGTCTCCTTCCCTCTTCCTTCCTACTATTTCTCCTCTTTTCCTTTTCTTCCTTCTGTGCCTTCTCCACCTTCATTTATCTATCCATATTTCTATCATTCTCTTTTCCTCTTTCCAATACTACCCCTCCTTCATCTCTCTCCTTCTTTCTTCCTCTTTCCTCTTCTTGTGTCTCTTGTCTCATTTTTCTCTCCTTCTCCTTATGTGTGATTGCTGTTTCCGTTGTATTTCCTTTCTTCCTCATGTGTTTGTCTTTGTTTCCTCCTTTTCCTCTGTCCTCTCCATCTTTGTGTCCTTACTCCATTCCCTCTCTCCTGTCTCTTTCTCTTTTCCTCCATTCTCCTTCCTCCATCTTTTCCTCCTGTTTCTCACTTGTCCTCCTCCATTGCTTGCTTTCTTTGTTTCTGTTTCCACTTTCTGCTATTCTTTAGCTTCCGCTAAAGCTTCACATGTTCTCATTCCATTTTTGTCATTCTTCGCTTTCTATCCTATCATTTTTAACCATTTCCTTCTTTTATTCCACTAATATTCTCACTGTTTTAACTTCTTCTTCTTTCAGATTTACCGCCACTCTCTCTCCTTCTTTCTCCATCCTTTCTCCCTCCCTCTCTACTCTCTGTTTGTCTTTTCTTTTCTCTCCCTGTTTCTCTCTCTTTTCTCTCTCTCTGTCCTCTCTCCATCCCTCCTTCTCCCTCCCATCTCTCTTTCTCTCTCCTTCCTCTCTTTTTTTGTCTGTTTGTCTCTCTCATCCCGCCTTCTCCCCTCCCTATTTTCCTGTCTCTTTCTCTTTTTTCTCTCTCCTCTCTCCATGTTTCTCTTTTCTCTCTCTCTTACTTTCTTTAATCTTATTGAACCAATTTCCACTTTTCAACTGTTCTTCCATTTCTTCAGCTAAAGAAGACTCTATCAATGTTCTACACATATTTTGTCTATTTTCAGCTTTTAAAGCTACCTTTTAACATTTCCCTTTTCTATATTCTCACTATTTCCAGCTTCCAGCTACTTACAGTTTTCAGCTTGATTCACCGAGTTGCTTTAGTCCATATTCGCTATTCAGCATTCCCTTCGGCATTTATTTCCGGGAATGCATTTTCTAGTTTCCTTCCTTACCGTTCTGCGTTTTGGCTCTCTGTAACTTCTGCATACTTTCACTATTTGAACCATTCAACTTTTTTTCAAATGTTCATCTCTTTCTGTGATGATGGGACTTCTTCACTTTTTTTTCTACTATTTATACTTTTTCAAATTTTAAGCTTTTTTAACACTTTTTTTTAATAAAGGTCAATGAGGCAGCCTTCAAATCCTTCAAATCCTCTTCTGCTTCAAAATGTATCTCCTCCTACATTCTTCCACTACAGACGTGATTCAAAATTTAAAATATTTCACAAAATATTCAGCTATTCGGGTCTACTTTTCAGGTTGATATCTTTTTACAGTTTTGTGAAAGAAGCGCTTTAAGTTTAGTAATCTTTTTAGGGTTTTTATCGATTAAACAGGGTTGTGTATTGCATTTGCGGTGGAGGGATGACATCACAGCTAGAGGGTGAAGCTTGAAAAAAATTATCTTAGTTTCCTTGTCTGTGCTGCTCTCCCACCCACAATATCTACTTGTCATATACAAATTTATACATCAAAACGTAGGTATTTTTGTCTAGTTTCAGACAATCTGTGCTCGAGTTTTGTTGATTAGATCTCATACTTTTGGCTCAGCGAGCTTCAAATGTGAGAAAAACAAATTTCTCTCAATCAGCAACAATGATAAAGGCGTCCATATTTTCCAGCGAAGAGCAGAACGAACCCACTTTTTAAATTGCTGACATGCCCACATTTTTATGTTTATCCATATAAAATTTTATACCGATACGCATTCACAAGGCCGTGTGCCTCCTAACGAGTCAAGTCGCTGTTTTGATAGCATTAACTGTTGTGGATTTATTAAAGGCTTGTTTGAGAGGTTCTCTCACACTGTCTCCTCACTCATTAGGTGTGGCGATTAATGATCAAAGGGAGGCTTTATAAATACTAAAGGAAAGACGTTTGTCTGTTCTGAAGATGCGCGCCAGTGGTTATGGCCAGCTCGGATGTTGGGGGCCCGGGTTCAAATCCCATTGTGGCATATCCATCATTGTGTCCCTGGCTAAGGTGTTATTTGACTTTTCAACTACTCTCACTACTTAAACTTATTTTTTCGGTTTTAAGCTATTCATCCAGTTTAGCTTTAGCAATTCAGCTATTCATGTTTTATTTTGCAAACACTCACATGCACGCATGAAACACACACACATATACACACACACAGACACACAAACAGACACGCATAACACACACACACACACACACAAACACACACACAAGACAGACACACATACAAAACACACACACAAACACACACACACAAACCACACTCCCCCACACACACACACCGCCGGCTCGTTGCGTACACACACCACACTCTTCTCTCTTCTCATCTCTTCTCTTCTGCTCCCTTTCTTCTCTCTTTCTCTCCCTCTCTCTTTCCTCTTTCTTCTTGTTTCAGCCCCATTCTTTTCACCTAATATATTTCACATCTCATCTCAACTAGATTGATGCTTTGTGGTTCTATGCAGGGTATATTCTGATAATAATGAAAATATTTCTTCTGCTCTCAGTGTCTGAAGTGCTGGCGTGTACTACAGGAGACATATATATAAGAGCAGGTGCTATCGTTATCAGATCAAGAGAGATGTTTATAAACATTGCCCGGCCCTTAGTAACCATGACAACACTTTCACAGACAGTCTACCTGATTACTCCAGGCTTGCTGTAGAGGTCAACTAACTAGACTAACTATGATCATCAGTCTATATCATTTGCGTTCCACTTCTGTCTGTCTGTCTGAAAATCTGGGGAAAATCTGCTCCAGTTTTGTGATACGCCTTTTACTTTTGGCTGGTTGAGCTTCCAAATGACAAGATGTCCATTTCGTTCTCCATTTTGCTTCAATGATCAAACTCCTGGATATTTCCCAGCGAAACACTGAACAAACCACTTTTTGAAATCGCTGATATGACCACATTTTACGTTTATCCATATAAATTTTTATACCGATACGTTCACAAAGGCCTTGTGGTGCTCAGGATCACGTCATTTGACTGATAGCAGTTGTGGTGTTGCCACAGTGAGGCTTTGTTTGAGAGCTTGCTCTCAGGGACTCTGAATAGCTGCAGCACAGCACAGTGGTCTTCCACTTCTCTCTGAATGTCTTCTCTCTCCCCCTCTCTATCTCTCTGTTTCTCTCTCTTTTCTCTCTCCATCCCTCCTTCTCCCTCTCTCTCTGTCCTCTCTCCATCCCTCCCTCTCTGTCTCTCTCTCTTTCCTTTCTCCATCCCGCCCTTTCCCTCCCTCTCTCTGTTTCTCTTTTCTTTCTCTCTCTCTCCTGTTTCTCTCTCTTTTCTCTCTCTCTGTCCTCTCTCCATCCCTCCTTCTCCCTCCTCTCTCTGTCCTCTCTCCATCCCTCCTTCTCCCTCCATCTCTCTCTGTCTCTCTCTTTTTCTCTCTCTCTCCTTCTCTCTCATCCCGCCTTCTCCCTCCCTCTCTCCCCTGTCTCTCTCTTTTCTCTCTCTCTCTTCTTTCTCCATCCCTCCTCCCTCCCTCTCTTACTTTCTTTAACTTATTGAACCAATTTCCACTTTTTCAACTATTCTTCAGCTTCAGCTAAAGACTTCACAATGTTCTACATATTTTGTCATTTTTCAGGTTTTAAAGCCAACAATTTAGCGTCAACTTTGAACTTTTTAACGATTTCCACTTTTCTATTCTACTTTTCTTCTTCAACTTCTTCTTACAGATTTCAGCTACTCAACCAGTTAGCTTTAGCAGTTCAGCTTTTCAGCATTCCCCGCATTTTCGCGCGGAAATGCATTTTATAGTTTTTTAATTTTTAAAACTCTATTCCGTCGCGTTTTTGGTCTCCGTAACTTCTGCATACTTTCAGCTATTTAAACCATTCAACTTTTCAAATGTTCAGCTCTTTCAGCTAATGATGGGACTTCTTCAACTTTTTTTACTTTTATTTTACTTTTTTAAAATTTAAGCTTTTTAACATTTTTTTACATTGAAGTCAATGAGAGCAGACTTCAAACCCTTAAAATCTTCTTCTGCTCCAAAAGTTTCCAACTCCTTATCTACTTTCACCTACAGACGCCAAACAAACTTAAAATGTTCACAAAATATTCAGCTATCCGGGGTCTGCTTTTCAGTTTGATATCTTTTACAGTTTTTTTGAAAAAGCTGTTTAAGTTTAGTTGATTATTTCAGGAAATTTTATCGATTAAACAGGGTGTGTATTCCGCTGCTTAGAGTGGATGACATCACAGCTAGAGGGTGAAGCCCGAAAAAATTATCTTAGTTCCTTGTCTGTAAACTGCTCTCCACGCCCACAATATCTACTTGTCATACACAATTTATACATCAAAACGTAGGTATTTTTGTCTAGTTTCAGAAAATCTGCTCAGTGTTGTGATACGCCTTTTACTTTTGGCTGGTTGAGCTTCCAAAATGACAAGAGGTCCAGGATCTATCTCCATTGGCTCCAATGTTCAAACTCTTGGATAATTTCCAGCGAAACACTCGGCGAACCCACTTTTTAAATCGCGACATGCCCACATTTTTTGTTTATCCATATAGATTTTTATACCGATACGTTCACAAAGGCCGTTTGTCTCTAACGGTCAAGTCGCTGTTTCGTTAGGCTATGTTTAGAGGTTTTTCATATGTTCTCATATTAGGTGTGGCGATTAATGATCAAAGGGAGGCTTTATATATACTGAAGGACCTTGCCTTGTCTGATCTAAAGATAGCTCAGTGGTTATGCTGCAGGGCTTTGGTGTGGGGGACCAGGGTTCAAATCCTGCTGTGGTAAATCAATCAATGTGTCCCAGTGTAGGATGTTGTTGTACTTTTTCAACCACTCTCGCGACTTCAACTTATTCTTACGTATTTAAGCTATTCATCCAGTTTAGCAGACACACACAACAAAACACACACACACACGACACACACAAAAACACACACAGACACACACCTATACACACACACGCACAAAAAAACACAAACACACACAGACGCTACACCTATACACACACCACACGAACCCACACACAGATACACACACACACACAGACAGACAGACACACACCTACACACACACACACACACACACACACAACACAACCTATACACACACACACACCACAAGACAGACACACACACCTACACACACACATACGCACACACAAAGACCCCACACAGAAACACAGACACACACAAAACACAAACACAAACACACAGACACACACCAAAAACACGCGACACAGACACCACACACACACAAGACAACAACACACAACACAAAGCATGTTTATAAACGGCGTCACAGACACTTAGTAGCCATGACAAGCCTTTCAGAGACAGTCAAACTTTAAGCCTTTTTAGTCAATTTTAGTCAAAGTTGCTCTCTTTCTAATTTTTTCTATCTTTCCTCTCTTTTTTCTCTCCTCTCTTTCCTCTTTCCTATCTCTCTCCTCTTTATTCTTTCTCTCCTCTCTTTATTCTCTTTCTCTCCTCTCTCTTCTCTTCTCTCCTCTATCCTGCTCTTCTTTCTTCTCTCTTTCTCTCCTTGTCTCTTTCCTCTCTTTCTTCTTGTTCAGCCCCAGTTTTTTCACCTAATATATTTCACATCTCATCTCAGCTAGATTGATGCTTTTTCGTTCTATGCAGTGTATATATCTGATAATAATAAAAATATTTCTTCTTTCAGCCTTTTCAACTTTCATCTTTAACAGTATTACAGTATTAATTTGTTTCATATTTCTGCATATGTGAGTCATTATCAGTTAGAAAATCTACTCACACCTCACAATGTTCTACACATTTTGTCATTATTCAACATTTAAAGCAAACAGTTCAGTTTAGCATAAAGTTTTAACTTTTTAATGAAATTCATACTTTAATTAAAACGATTTCGGCTTTTTCAACTATTTTGACTACTTCAACTTCTTCTTACAGATTTAAGCTATTCAACCAGTTTAGCTTTAGCAATTCAGCTGTTCAGCATTCCCACGCATTTTCTGCAGGAAATGCATTTTCTAGTTATTATTCCGTCTTCCGTACGTTTTTTGGCTCTCTGTAACTTCTGCATACTTTCACCTATTTAAACCATTCAACTTTTCAAATGTTCAGCTCTTTCAGCTAATGATGGGACTTCTTCAACTTTCTTTCTACTATTTATACTTTTTCAAATTTTAAGCTTTTTAACACTTTTTTTTAACATTAAAGTCAATGAGAGCAGGGTTCAACTCCTTAAAATCTTCTTCTGCTTCAAAATGTATCTCCTCCTACATTCTTCCACCTACATACGTGATTCAAACTTTAAACTGTTCACAAAATATTCAGCTATCTGGGGTCTACTTTTCAGGTTGATATATTTTACAGTTTTTATGAAAAATCTGTTTAAGTTTAGTGATTATTTCATGAAATTTTGCTCGATTAAACAGGGTGTGTATTGCGTTTGCTAGAGTGGATGACATCACAGCTAGAGGTGAAGCTTGAAAAAAATTATCTTAGTTCCTTGTCTGTAAACTGCTCTAACGCCCACAATATCTGTACTATACACACAATTTATACATCAAAACGTAGGTATTTTTGTCTAGTTTCAGAAAATCTGCTCAGTCATGTGATACGTCTCATACTTTTGGCTCAGCGAGCTTCCAAATGACGAGATCAACAAATTTCTGTCCATCCGCCCAATGATAAAAGCGTCCATATATTTTCCAGCCGAAGAGCAGAACGAACCACTTTTAAATGGCGGCCCCCACATTTTTATGTTTATCCATATAAATTTTATACCGATCACGTTCACAAAGGCCGTTTGCCTCTAACGGTCAAGTCCCTGTTTCGATAGCATTTACTGTTGTGGATTTATTAAGGCTTGTTTGAAGGGTTCTCTCACACTGTCTCTCACTCATTAGGTGTGGCGATCAATGATCAAAGGGAGGCTTTATAAATAAAGAAGGACCATTGCTTGCCTCATCTAAAGATAGCCCAGTGGTTATTCTGCTGGACTTTGGTGTGGGCGACAGAAAACGGTTCGAATCCTGCTGTGGTACATCAATCAATGTGTCCCAGTGCAGGATGTTGTTATACTTTTTCAACCACTCTGCTACTTCAACTTATTCTTACGTATTTAAGCTATTCATCCAGTTTAGCAGACACACACACAAAGACACACACAGACACACACCTATACACACACACACACACAGACACACACACAGATACACACACACACACAGACAGACAGACACACACAGATACACACACACACACAGACAGACACACACAACAGATACTCACACACAGACAGACAGACAGACACACCTACACACACAAACACACAAACACACTATACACAAACACACCACACACACACACACACACACAGACAGAGAGAAAACACACACACTACACACACACACACACACACACAAAGACACACAGAGACACAGACACACAAACACACACACAGACAGACACACAGACACACACACGCAACACAGAAGCACACACAGATACACACCAAGCACACACAGACAGACACACACCTACACACACACAGAAAAAACACAGAGAGACACACAGAACAAGCACACAAACACACAAGACACACAGAAAACACAAAACACACACCAACACACCAAACACACACACATGCAGACATACACAGACACACATACACAAAGCATGTTTATAAACAGCGTCACAGACACTTAGTAGCCATGACAACCCTTTCACAGACAGTTAAACTTTAAGCCTTTTTAGTAAATTTTAGTCAAAGTTGCTCTCTTTCTAATTTTTCTATCTTTCCTCTCTTTTTTCTCTCCTCTCTTTCCTCTTTCCTCTCTCTCTCCTCTTTATTCTTTCTCTCCTCTCTTTATTCTCTTTCTCTCCTCTCTCTTCTCTTCTCTCCTCTCTCCTGCTCTTCTTTCTTCTCTCTTTCTCTCCTTGTCTCTTTCCTCTCTTTCTTCTTGTTCAGCCAAGGTTTTTCCCCCTAATATATTTTCACATCTCATCTCAGCTAGATTGATCTTTTTCGTTCTATGCAGTGTATATATCTGATAATAATAAAAATATTCTTCTTTCAGCCTTTTCAACTTTCATCTTTAACAGTATTACAGTATTAATTTGTTTCATATTTCTGCATATGTGAGTCATTATCAGTTAGAAAATCTACTCACACCTCACAATGTTCTACACATTTTGTCATTATTCAACATTTAAAGCAAACAGTTCAGTTTAGCATAAAGTTTTAACTTTTTAATGAAATTCATACTTTAATTAAAACGATTTCGGCTTTTTCAACTATTTTGACTACTTCAACTTCTTCTTACAGATTTAAGCTATTCAACCAGTTTAGCTTTAGCAATTCAGCTGTTCAGCATTCCCACGCATTTTCTGCAGGAAATGCATTTTCTAGTTTATTCTTATTCTTCCGCCGGATTTTTGCTCATTAACTGCTTCCACATTTTTCAACATAGAAACTTCATTCATACATCAAAACGTTCGGCTTGATTCAGAATGGCGTGCTACTATTTTTATTATTCATAACATTTATAATTTCCGAGATTTTCAACCTTTAGCGGACATTTTTTCCCCATTAAAGCGGATGGAAAAATGTTTCAAAGTTGACACATTTTCATACATTTTCAACTGCTAGCTACTCATTCATACATTCACCGAGAAACTCCATTCAAACTTTAAAACGTTCCCCATCTTTCATACATTCAGTGTTGGTATTCAACTTTCAAATACCATTAATACTTTTTAAAATAATCTGTCTTCATCGAGGCTTAGAAAAAATACCTTTCTGCCATTTTTACATTGGTGTGTATGGGATGGAATGTTCGGACTCAGAGGGCAGGGCCCAACTGACAGAGTGGAAAGAGGCAGAAGCTGGATTTTCTTTACCTCGCGATACCATACACAGTTTTAACTCTTCATACATAACTTTTACATCACAATGTAGGAAATCTTGTGCCCTTTCTAACGATGTGCTTAGGGAGGCAATCCGACTTTAACACAAGGCACAATGGGCTTCCAAGTGAAGCCATCTCCACCAACTGCCGCACTGCCTCCTGTACTAAATCCTACCAGAAATGCCAGGAGGAGAAGAGAAACAGGCCCTTTTCAGACAGCTGCTGTCCTCACATTTCTTACACCACACACACCATTCTTGGACAGGATGATCAGCAGGGCGTTATGTCTCTCACAGTATCAAACATTAAGAGATAGGAGTTAGGGTTTTTGAGCTAGGAGCAGGACTATCAAAGGTGCATCAGAGCTTTGTTTCTGTGAGAAGAGTCGTCATAGCAACCTTTAACTGCAGTTGGTCCCTGTCATGTTGACCAATGGTGTGAAGCTACTGTTCCTAGTCTACTCCTCTCCTGTCATCCTTTTCCCTTCTCTTCTCCTTTTCCTCTTCCTATATTCCTCTCTTCCTCTGTCTGTTGGTGTGTGTGTGTGTGTGTGTGTGTGTGTGTGTGTGTTATCTCCTTTCCTTTCTTCCTTTCTTCCTCTCTTCCTGTGTTTCTGTCTGTCTGTTATGTGTGTAACTCCTTTCATTTCTTCCTCTTTTCTTTCTCTACTTCTCTCCTCCTCTTCTCTTCTCCTCTTCCTCTCTTCTCATCTTCCTGTGTCTGTCTGTTGGTGTGTGTGTGTGTGTGTGTGTGTGTAACTCCTTTCCTTTCTTCCTCTCTTCTTTCTCTAATCCTCTCCTCCTTTTCTCTTCTCCTCTTCCGCTCTTCTCCTCTTCCTGTGTTTGTCTGTGTGTGTGTGTGTGTGTGTGTGTGTGTGTGTGTGTGTAACTCCTCTCCTTTCTTCCTCTCCTACACGTCTCCTCCTCCATCCTCTCCTACACACTAAAAACTCCTGGGTCAAAAATAACCCATAATGGGCTATTTTTGACCCAACTCCTGGGTTAAAAAGGGACCAACTAATTTCTGGGTTATTTCAACCCAGAAAATTGGGTTATTCTTTTTGACCCAACTTCTGGGTTAAATATTTGACCCAAATCTTGGGTTAAAATAACCCAACAGTGTAGTTAATATAACCCAACTTCTGGGTTAAATATTTGACCCAAATCTTGGGTTAAAATAACCCAACAGTGTAGTTAATATAACCCAACTTCTGGGTTAAATACCTGACCCAAATGTTTCGTTAAAATAACCCAACTTCTGGGTCAAAAGAACAACCCAATTTTCTGGGTTGAAATAACCCAGAAATTAGTTGGTCCCTTTTTAACCCAGGAGTTGGGTCAAAAATAACCTAACTTGGGTTACTATGCCAGTATGCCTTATTTCAGAAAATAAAACATTTTTACATTATATTACACACTTTAAGCACTTTTACATTTGTATTGCATTAAATTAAATTAAAATCTATATAAAAAGGAAAGAAACACACACACTTCCCAGTGAGCATTTGATGTCAATTTAACATCAATATGACATCAAACATTGACGTCAAAATTACGTCAAAATGTATTGACATATTTTGATATGATTTCAATGTCAAGCATCACTCAATTTCAACCTAAATGTACAATGACTGACAACATACACATAGATATATTTGCAAATTATTTAATTTATGTAAAACTTAGACATTAGAACATACATCATGTATCATGTAGTGGTTTCAAAATGTATCAACGTACAAAATCCCAATTCCTGTAGGGCATGGCTAATGTACATAATGTTTGTTTTTCTCCCATAGAAACCATAGATTTCTTTTGTGTGCATTACTGTATTTGATTAATATCACTATGCATCTTATCAAAATGCTATAAAATGCCCCCCTCCACTCCCTTGTGAATCTATGCCTGTGTACCTTTTAGTCTGGGTTACACAAGGATGGCAATATCCCGACCCGTCATAAATGTTCCTGAAATGTCAGTAAGAAATCCATAGCAATGGAATATCCATGTTGTTTTATTCATAATACGTTTGGTGTACTGTATAATCCAGCTCATACAAAAGCAAAGTATTAAAAAAACAAAACACTTATTTTCCGGTGTGGCTGAAGACATTTCCCACCACACAAGTTAGGTTGAAGCACACTGGCGTGTTCACGAGACTTCTCGGGCCTTCTCTGGTGTCTGTTGAGGAAACACAAACACAAAACACAGAGTGAGGTCTGGTGTAACAGACATAAATGGACTGAGTCTTTAAAGTACATATCTTAGAGTTTTACTTATATTTTGCAGCCTCGCCATAAACTCCCTCTCCTTCTCCAGTCCCGAGGAACTGGAGGAGGACTCAGGCTTGCGGTAACTCTTCCTGGTGGGGGAGGAGGAGGAGGAGGCTTCTGGTTGTTCCGGTGAGGGCACGGTGTGGGTGAGGGCTGACGGAAATGCTCCCTCATCCTCTTTGACTGGGCCACGGTCGGCTGAGGGCGGAAGCAGTCAGCGGTGGTAATGTTGTGGCACATAAGAGGTGGCCACCATCTTCTGCCGCCCGACAGAAGGTTGTTCTTGACCTTAAAACAGTAGAAGAGAAAAGATTGCTATGGTTAGTTAAGCCAGAAGAGTTTTAATGAAATCCAGCATGAACAGATAAGTGACTGAGGAGAACTTACATGAGCAGACACGGGCGGTCCTCGGGTCAGTGAAGTTGGGGACCCTTTAATGCAGATCTCCGCCCCGCTACCTGCAGGTGGTGCAAGAAGTTTTAGCATGCGGCCGGCCCTTCCCAGCCGTGAAGAAAACCAGCTGGTTCGGTGGCTTGCTGGCCACCCGCAGCTGCAGCCACCGAACCAGCCATCGAAACTCGTAAGTCTCTAAGAACATTTGGGCCACCCCAAAGGACTTGTTAGTCTTGTGTTCCCTGATCTGCAATACACAGAAAATGGACGGACTCTTTCAGAGGAAACATTAACAAAAACAACAGACTCACAAGCAGTGATGACAACAGGACACAGATTTTTATACTTACAGAGATCACAAAACCATCATCGCCAGGCCTGTGCGCCTCTGCGGCCTCTTTGACCTCGCAAACCCAGAGGTTACCAATCCCCCTGGGCAATGACCGTAATGGAGGCTGTGAAAGCCGCAAAGTAGCCATAAAAACGGTACCGCGGCGACGGTGTGTGTATAAAAAGTATTTCAGCACACGAAGGGGAAGAAACATACACAAACAAGGACATATCACTATGCACGGCAGGCTTCTGTTGGAGATGGACTATTTTCACTATTTTGGAAAGAGGGATGCACACTACCCAGCAGCTCTGGGATCCTCAGTGTGGCCCCCTCCTGACACCGCTTCAGGTCCTCACAGGATATTATCCTGGCCTTCTTGTGGCTTTTCACTGCCAGCAGGTGCAGGACAACGTTCCTGGTTGTGTCCGTGATGCACTTTGTGACGGGGGCACACCCCCCCCCGAGGGGAGAGGGGGGGGGGGGGGTGAGTATTTAAAGGAACTGCTGTGTATGGTTCTCAGGTAGAAATGTGCCGTGTGTGATGGTCTTGCCTGGGGACTGGAGGTGGGCTGTGTATCTGCAGAAACATAGGCTTTGAGTTAGTCACTGTTCACATCGGGTGTGTGTCATAACCACTTCACAATAATTCACATGGAAAGTCACACTTACTTTTGGATGCCATCAATGTTCCTTAAAATAGCAAACTGAACAATACAGTCTGTCCCTTAGCCAGGTAAAATATAAAAGACCTGACCCTCGACACTTTGGACTGTGCATTTTCCAGCTGCTTGGAAGGGGGGCAGCTGCCCTCATGGTACCGCTGGTAGTCCTGGAGGTCTTCTGTGAACACATATTTTAAATAATCTGAGTAACATTTAACATTGAGGTAGAACACATATATTTGTACTACTTTTCTTTCTTACCAATTGAAGGAGGGAATTTCAGGTTCCTTATTCCAGGGCTACGTCCACTGCCCCGGAAGAGGTTTTTCAGGTTTGTTCCTGACTCTTGCTCCATTTCCTGCTGGTCCAGCAGCATGAACGGAGGCTGCTCCCCAATAGGGTCTAGCTGCTCCTGTGTGTGTTGAGGAGGAGGCTGATGCTGCTGAGGCTGAGGGCTATTTTTCTTCTTTCAGACTATTACAAAAAAACAGATACACAATTACATGTTTATTTTACCCTGTCTATTTGTTACCTTCCTCTCTATATTGTTAAGGTTTTTACATTAGGGATTAATTCATATATAATTCAAAGCCTGATTTATGTAAAAGGTTATACCTAAAAAAAAAAAATAGATTTTCCCTCCCAAATTTCCCTCCTTTAAAAACGAGTGTAATCTACTCTACAAATTTTTTCTGTATATTCATCCTTAAAAATAAATGTACAGAGATAACTTCCAGGGAGTTGTGTATAAATCAGAAGTACACCACAGCCCCGGGCGGAACCGGCGATTTGTCAGCATTACATTTTTGCATTTTTTATTTAAAAGGAACTACATAAAGTACTTAATACATAACTTTTAGTAACGTTAACAAACAATTAAAAATACATCCAACGTGGTAACGTGAGCATTCAAAATAGGCTACGTGATAGCTGAATACAAATTTCCCTCCTTTTTCTGCATGTTCACTTTTCAGCAAGAAAATATCCAATAATAATAATGTCCGTACATTTCTAACGGTGGGTGGATTAGCTATCGTTAGTAACGTTTTATTCATAAACATCTTCTTAAACCGAGCTAAATCAATGTTATCTACGTTTTAGCGTAAGCTATATCATTATATAAGGCTAGCTAGCTAGCTAGCCAGCCAATTTAGCATACAGTGACTCAGATACATCTTAATAAAAAGAAAACCGATAACTTACTTACTTAGATAACGTTTATTTTATGCAATGTGCAAACAGACAGCGCTAGATAGATAAATAACAACGATACAGCATTGACATGTCTCCATTAACAACTCCTTTGAAAAACGTAAATGTCAGTTACTCTTCACAAGCAAGCTAGGTAGCTAGCTAGTTAAGTTAGCTAATGGAACGTAAGATAGTTTATTTTAGAAGCCGCGGTTTAAACAAGCACATTTTCTGCAACAAACTACCAGTAAGATGAAAATGCTTACCTCGCCTCCCTGCCCCAGGAACCAAAGTGTCGTTTAGAGGAGAAAATAAGCTGGTCCGATGTCAAGACAACTAACCGAAAAATACATTGTAGAAGAGAGAGAGAGAGAGAGGAGGGAGAGAGGGAAAGCGGCCAAGAAGAGAGAAAGCAGCCTATAACCCAGAACATGGGTTACTCTTTGAAAAATAACCCAGAAACCCAAACAACCCAGGCAATGGGTCAAATATTAGCCCTATAACCCAGAAAATGGGTTACTCTCTGAAAAAATAACCCATAATTTTAACCCAACACAAATAACCCAGAAACTGGGTTGACAAAATAACCCAGGAGTTTTTAGTGTGTATACTAATGGTGAATTATTCCTTAGGTTTATGGATAATCTTTCATTAACTGAGTTTTATACATCTTTTAATTTCCATTCATACTAGAACTCTCTGAAATAGGAGTAGTCATGGCAACTTTAACTGCAGTTGGTCATGTGATCTGATCCCTGACATGTTAAGCTGTTGCTGTGACATGACTATGTGTGACTGTTTGTGTGGTTGTGAGTGTGTAGTTGATTGTGTGGTTGTGTTTGTGTGTATATCTCTGTGTGGTTGTGTGTATGTGTGTGTCTCTGTCTGTGTCTCTCTCTTTGTCTGTGAGTGTGTGTATTAAACATTAAGCGATAAACGTTAGGGTTTCCGAGCTCGAAGCAGGACTATCAAAGGTGTGCCACTACTCCTCTCCTCCTTTCTTCCTCTCCTCCTTTACTCTTCTCCTCCTCTCCTTTTCTTCTCCTTTTCCTATCTTAACATCTTCCTGTGTGTGTTTTTGTAAGTGAGTGTTACATTAAATGTAATTTAGCTGATGCTTTTATCAAAAGCGACTTACAATTGCTATATACAGTATGTCAGAGGTCGCACACCTCTGGAGCCACTAGGGGTTAAGTGCCTTGCTCAGCGACACATTGGTTGATGTATCTCAGTGGGAATCAAACCCAGGTCTCCCACACCAAAGGCATTTTTAAAATCCACTGCACCATCAACACTCCTGTGTGTGTGTGTGTGTGTGTGTGTGTGTGTGTGTGTGTGTGTGTGTGCATTTGTACGTGTGTCAGTTGATTGAGATTACCTAATATGACATATTTCCTGCTTTTCAAACTCATTCATTCTCCTTTAGCTGCTTCTTTATTCAAATTCTGCTTCATCGTAAAATTAACTAAAAATATAAAATCATTATATTCCACATCTTTCAAACTTTCTGGGCATTATTCAACTTTTCAAAAGACATTCAGCCTTTTTCAAAAACAAGATATTCCACATACTAAAGACATTATTCATATTATACTTTTCAATGAAATTTATACTTAATAAACCCATTCCCACTTTTTCAACTAAAAACAATTAAAACATGCCACACTTTTCAAACATTCTAGGTATTATTCAACTTTTCTAAGACATTCATACTATTAAACCCATTCCCACTTTTTCAACTATTCTTACTACTTTACCTTCTTCCAACACAATTCAAGTCAGAAATATGACATATTTCCTGCTTTTCAGACTTAGTCATTCTCCTTTAGCTGCTTCTTCATTCAAATTCTGCTTCATCTTAAAATTAACTAAAAATATAAAATCATTATATTCCACATCTTTCAAACATTCTCGGTATTATTCAACTTTACAAAGACATTCAAACTAATTACAGAAGCTAATTTTTTTTAACCTTGCGCTACCATGCACAGTTTTAACTCTTCATACATTACGTTTACATCAAAATGTAGGTAATCTCGTGCCCTTTCTAACAATGTGCTCAAGGAGGCAATATGACTTTCACACGAGGCACAATGAGCTTCCAAGTGAAGCCATCTCCACCAACTGCCGCACTGCCTCCTGTACTAAATCCTACCAGAAATGCCAGGAGGAGAAGAGAAACAGGCCCTTTTCAGACAGCTGCTGTCCTCACATTTCTTACACCACACACACCATTCTTGGACAGGATGATCAGCAGGGTGTTATGTCTCTCACAGTATTAAACAATAAGAGATAGGAGTTAGGGTTTTTGAGCTAGGAGCAGGACTATCAAAGGTGCATTAGAGTCTCCTTTCTGTGAGAAGGCCTCTCTGAGACAAGAGTCGCCATAGCAACCTTTAACTGCAGTTGGTCATGTGACCTGATCCCTGACATGTTAAGCTGTTGCTGTGAAGTGACAATGTGTGACTGTTTGTGTGGTTGTGAGCGTGTGGTTGTGTGTGTGGTTGTGTTTGTGTGTATATCTCTGTCTGTGTGGTTGTGTGTCTGTGTGTGTGTCTCTCTCTCTTTGTCTGTGTGTGTGTATTAAACATTAAGAGATAAGAGTTACGGTTTCCGAGCTCGAAGAGGTTGTGTGTGTGCTTGTGTTTGTGTGTATGTCTCTGTCTTTGTGTTTGTGTTTGGTTGTGTGTATGTGTGTGTCTCTGTCTGTGTGTGTGTGTGTGTGTGTGTCTCTCTATGTCTGTGTGTGTGTGTGTGTGTCACTTTGTCTGTGTGTGTGTGTGTGTGTATTAAACATTAAGAGATAAGAGTTACGGTTTCCGAGCTCGAAGAAGGACTAACAAAGGTGTGCCACTACTCCTCTCCTCCTTTCTTCCTCTCCTCCTTTCCTCCTCTCCTTTTCCTATCTTACCATCCTCCTGTTTGTGTTTTTGTAAGTGCCTGTGAGTGTTACATTACATTACATGTAATTTAGCTGATGCTTTTCTCAAAAGCGACTTACAATTGCTATATATGTCAGAGGTCACACGCCTCTGGAGCAACTAGGGGTTAAGTGCCTTGCTCAGGGACACATTGGTTGATGTATCACAGTGGGAATCAAACCCAGGTCTCCCACACCAAAGGCATTTTTAAAATCCACTGCACCATCACCACTCCTGTGTGTGTGTGTGTGTGTGTGTGTGTGTGTGTGTGTGTGTGTGTGTGTGTGTGTGTGTGTGTGTGTGTGTGTGTGTGTGTCGTGCATTTGTACGTGTGTCAGTTGATTGAGATTACCCAATATGACATATTTCCTGCTTTTCAAACTCATTCATTCTCCTTTAGCTGCTTCTTTATTCAAATTCTGCTTCATCTTAAAATTAACTAAAAATATGAAATCATTATATTCCACATCTTTCAAACGTTCTCGGTATTATTCAACTTTTCAAAGTAATTCATACTATTAAAACCATTCCCACTTTTTCAACTATTCTCACTACTTTACCTTCTTCTAACACAATTCAAGTCAGCAATCAGCAGTGTAGCATCAGCCTTTCAACATACAGCATTCACACCACAATTTCTTCAGAAATTGCATTCTCTAGTTATTATTATTATTATTATTCTTCATCTTCTGCCACATTTTTGTCCCGATACTAGTGACGTTGCCAACACGCGCACACACATGACATCATCACGTGGGTAACGCTCGGGAATGGTGTGCTATGTGTTTTCTAAGAGATTTGCCGCACGGTTTTCACGAAATCGGCAAAAAAACGCGCAAAATTTCCCATAGACTTTAATGGGAAATCGTCGGGAAATCGCTTAACATCGCTCAAAACAACTCGTCTTTGGGACCATGCTGTATCGCCATACTTTAATCTAGAAAAAAGATTAAAAGTTTAAACCGAAGACAAGACTTTGGCCTTTATTGGGCTGAATGGGCATTCGGATATAAAGCACGGTTTCTACGAAATCACAGTTTACGTATCGTCCTCTTTTCAGACCGTTTCAGATTTTCCAATGTGTGTGTATGGGGCCGGAATGTTGAGAGTTAGAGTGGGAGTTAGAGTGGGGAGCTGAAGTACGTTTCTCGGAAATTTTTCCAAACAAACTGGTCTCACTCCTACAGTTTTGACTCTTCATACATCATACTTGGTCAAAATGTAGGAAATCTTGTAGCGGTGGCAGACATGTGACTATGGAATCCACCGGACGTAGACTTTTTGCTCTAGACACTCCAACTGCCGATAGAAATAGTGGATTTGCAGTACGATTCGCTGAAATTTGTTTACAAACAAACTGCTCTGTCATGTACAATTTTCACTCTACATACATCATAGTTGGTCAAGATGTAGGAAATCTTGTCCCGGTCGCAGACATGTGACTCTGGAAACCACCGGACCTTTACTTTTTGTTATTTTGAAACCAACTGCCGATAGAAACTGTAACAAAAATGAAGCTGCAGTACTTCTTCAGACCGGTTGAGATTTTCCATTGTGTTTGTATGGGGAGAGAATGCTGAGCGCTAGAGGGTGAAGCTGCATTATGATTCTTTGAAAGTTTTCCAAACAAATTCCTGTCTACCCTACAGTTTTCTCTCTTTATACACCATAGTTGGTCAAAATGTAGGAACTTTTGTGCCGGTCGCAGACATGTAACTATGGAATCCAACAGACGTACACTTTTGGCTCTCTTGATACCAACTGCCGACAGAAACTGAAAAAAGTATCTGAAGTATGCAGATGGTTCCCTGTTTGTTACCTGCTCTGTGTCCCATTTATTTCATACCACAAACATAAAAAACACATCAATGCGTTCGCCAGACTTTTATCTCTCTGGTGATCATAATATTTTGCCGTTTGGACCCACGGTTTGTGACTTACAGAACAAACTTAAGAGTATTAATTATCATTACATGTATATGTTTGACCCATGGAAGACACTGTCTCCCCCTCACTACCCCTGCACTGTGGAAATCACCATAGCAACAAGTTCTGACACAGACACATTCTATCATGGAGACTTCTGGAAGGGAGGGAGAGAGGGAGGGAGGAAGGGAAGGAGGGAGAGAGAGGGAGGGATAGAGAGGGAGAGAGAGGGAAGAAGGGAGAGAGAGGAGAGAAGGAGGTAGCGAGAGGAAGAGAGAGGGAAGGAGGGAGAAAGAGGAAGAGAGAGCGAGAGTGAAAGGGAGCGAGAGGGAGAGAGTGAGGTAGAGAGGGAGAGAGAGGGAGGGAGGGAGGAAGGGAGGAAGGGGAGGGAGAGAGAGAGGGAGGACGGGAGAGAGGAAGGGAGGACGGGAGAGAGGGAGAGAGAGGGAGGGATAGAGAGGGAAGGAGAGGGAGAGAGAAGGAGAGAGAGGGAGGGAGGGAGAGGAGGGAGGGAGGGAGGAGGGAGGGAAAGAGGGAGGAGGGAGAGAGAGAGGAGGAGAGAAGAGAGGAAAGAGGGAGGGAGAGGGAGGGGGAGAGAGAGAAGGAGAGGGAGGGAAAGAGGAGGAGGAGGAGAGGGTGAAAGAGGGAGGGACGACACACACACACACACACATCATCAACCAGCCAACATACACTCCCTCTAACACACACACGCACATAAACACACACCACACACACACAAAACCCACCAGACTCCATGTAAATAATCAGTAATTTAAGCATGCTCAACCCACCAAACTCCATGTAAATAAACAGTCATTTAAGCAATGTAAAACACACTACATTAAAAGTCGACAGAAACAAAATAAAACTATAAAAAGCCGTTTTTGGTCTTCTCTACACTTTTCCAACCATCACAACTCTAGTGTTGGTGAAATAAACACATAGGGGACCGATTTACATGTGAAAATATGTTGGCTCTATTCACGCTAAAAGCACTATTTTTTTAATGGAGTCTGGTGTGTTTATCGCTAGCTACTTAATAGCTGTTTCTGGTAAACAGGTCTTAAATAGGTTTTAAAAAGGTCTATCTCTGAAGGATTAAGACACCTAACACTTCACTCTTAAAACAACACTGTATGTATTTAAAATTGAAGCAAAACTAGGGTATTATAATTTATATATATTGTATTGGTAAGGCTCGCGTCGCTATAACCCACCAGACTCCATGTAAATAAACAATCATTTTAGCATTGTAACCCACCAGATCCCATGTAAATAGTCAGTACTTTAAGCATCCAAAACCACCAGACTCCATGTAAATAATCAGTAATTTAAGCATCCTAAACCCACCAGACTCCATGTAAATAATCATTACTTTAAGCATCCTAAATCCATCAGACTCCTATTCATATTTATATTGGTATTCTCTCTCTCTCTCTCTCTCTCTCTCTCTCTCTCTCTCTCTCTCTCTGTCTCTCTCTCTCTCTCTCAGTGACAATGTGGCCAAGTTATCTACTTAGCTAGTGTTATTCGGATGTGCACCAAGTAGTAGGCACACTGTAAAAATTTCTTCCGAAATTTTCTAGTTATTCAGTGTGTCGATGTGCTGCAATAGCAGCAATCGGCACAAATACTATTGTTTCTCATACTTATTATTATTCTTCATCTTCCGCCACATTTTTGTCCCACTAAGGCTCACGAAGCATTGCCAACACGCGCACACAAATTACATCATCACCGTTAGTGCCTCGAGAATGGTGTGCTATGTGTTTTCTAAGAGGATTTGCCGCACGGTTTTCACGAAATCGGCAAAAAACGGCGCAAAATTTCCCATAGACTTTAATGGGAAAACGTCGGGAAATCGCTTAACATCGCTCAAAACAACTCATCTTTGGGACCATGCTGTATCGCCATACTTTAATGTAGAAAAAAAAATTAAAGTTTAAACCGAAGACAAGACTTTGGCCTTTTTTGGGCTGAATGGGCATTTGGATATCAATCACCGTTTCTACGAAATCACAGTTTACGTATCGTCGTCTTTTCAGACCGTTTCAGATTTTCCAATGTGTGTGTATGGGGCCGGAATGTTGAGAGTTAGAGTGGGAGACAGAGTGGGGAGCTGAAGTACGATTCTCGGAAATTTTTCCAAACAAATTGGTCTACCTCCTACAGTTTTCCTTCTTCATACAACATACTTGGTCAAAATGTAGGAAATCTTGTGCCGGTCGCAGACATGTGACTATGGAATCCACCCGACGTACACTTTTTGCTCTAGACACTCCAACTGCCGATAGGAACAGTGGAGTTGCAGTACGATTCGCTGAAATTTGTTTACAAACAAACTGCTCTCTCCCGTACAATTTTCAATCTACATACATCATAGTTGGTCAAAATGTAGGAAATCTTGTCCCGGTCGCAGACATGTGACTATGGAAACCACCGGACCTTTACTTTTTGTTATTTTGAAACCAACTGCCGATAGAACCTGTAACAAAAATGAAGCTGCAGTACTTCTTCAGACCGGTTGACATTTTCCATTGTGTTTGTATGGGGAGAGAATGCTGAGAGCTAGAGGGTGAAGCTGCATTATGATTCTTTGAAAGTTTTCCAAACAAATTCCTGTCTACCCTACAGTTTTCACTCTTTATACACCATAGTTGGTCAAAATGTAGGAAATCTTGTGCCGGTCGCAGACATGTAACTATGGAATCCAACAGACGTACACTTTTGGCTCTCTTGATACCAACTGCCGACAGAAACTGGAAAAAGTATCTGAAGTATGCAGATGGTTCCCTGTTTGTTACCTGCTCTGTGTCCCATTTATTTCATTCCACAAACATAAAAACCACATCAATGCGTTCGCCAGACTTTTATCTCTCTGGTGATCATAATATTTTGCCGTTTGGACCCACGGTTTTTGAATTACAGAAGAAACCTAAGAGGATTAATTATCATTACATGGATATGTTTGACCCATGGAAGACACTGACACAGACACATTCCATCATGGTGACTTCTGTAAGGGAGGAAGGGAGAGAGGGAGGGAGGAAGGGAGAGAGGAAGGGAGGGAGGGAGGAAGGAAGGAAGGAAGGAAGGAAGGAAGGAAGGAAGGAAGGAAGGAAGGAAGGAAGGAAGGAAGGGAGGCAGGGAGGGAGGGAAGGAGGAAGGGAGAGAGAAAGGGAGGAAGGAAAGGAGGGATAGAGAGGGAGGAGGAAGAGAGGAAGAGAGAGAGAGAGAAGAGGGTGAAAGAGGGAGGGGCGCACACACACACATTCTCTCACACACACACCACACACACATACACACTCACACACATTCTCTCTCTCACACACACACACACACACACACACACACACATATTCTTTCTCTGTCAAACACACACACACACACACACACACACAAATACACACAAACACACACCCACACACACACACATTCTCTCTCACACACACACACACACACACACACACTGACACACACACACACACACACACTCACTCACTCACACACACACACACACACACACACAAAACATCCACACACACACACACACACACATGCAAACACATACACACAAACTTACAAAAAATAAAACACACACAAAACACACACACACACAAACACACACAACACACACACACACACACACAAAACCTACACCAGACTCCATCTAAATAATCAGTAATTTACGCATCCTAAACCCACCAGACTCCATGTAAATAAACAGTCATTTAAGCATCGTGAAACAATACACAAAGTCAACAGACACCAAATAAAGCGCATGAAAAGTCGTATATTCTTCTCTACACTTTTCCAACCATCACAACTCTAATCTTGGTTGAAATAAACACATAGTTTACCGATTTACATGTGAAAATGTATGTTGGCTCTATACATGCTAAAAGTACTATTTTTTGAATGGAGTCTTGTGTGTTTAGCACTAGCTACTTCATATCTTTTTCACACACACACACACACACACACAGACACAGACACACACACAGACTCTTTCTACACACACACACACACACACACACACACACACACACACACACATACATACACACACACACATGACATCCTGTCAAACATACATCTCACTCCTCTAACACACACACACATACATACATACACACACACACACACATATTCTTTCTCTCTCAAACACACACACACACATACACACAAACACACACCCACACTCACACACACTCTCTCTCACACACACACACACACACACAGACACAGACACACACACAGACTCTTTCTCACACACACACACACACACACACACAAACATCCACACACACACACACACACACACACACACACACACTAAAAGTACTATTTTTTTAATGGAGTCTGGTGTGTTTAGCGCTAACTACTGAATAGCTGTTTCTGGTAAACAGGTCTTAAATAGGTTTTAAAAAGGTCTATCTCTGAAGGATTAAGACACTTAACACTTCACTGTTAAAACAATACTGTATGTATTTAAAATTGAAGCAAAACTAGGGTATTATAATTTATATATATTGTATTGGTAAGGCTCGCGTCGCTTTAACCCACCAGACTCCATGTAAATAAACAATCATTTTAGCATTGTAACCCACCAGACCCCATGTAAATAATAAGTACTTTAAGCATCCTGAACCCACCAGACTCCATGTAAATAATCAGTACTTTAAGAATCCTGAACCCACCAGACTCCATGTAAATAATCAGTAATTTAAGCAATCAAAACCCACCAGACTCCATGTAAATAATCAGTACTTTAAGCATCCTAAATCCATCAGACTCATATTCATATTCGTATTCTCTCTCTCTCTCTCTCTCTCTCTCTCAGTGACAATGTGGCCAAGTTATCTACTTAGCTAGTGTTATTCGGATGTGCACCAAGTAGGAGGCACACTGTAAAAATTTCTTCCGGAATTTTCTAGTTATTATTATCCTCCACATTTCTGAGTGAAATGCAGAGCGAACCACTTTTTTAAATCACTGATATGCCCACATTTTTAAGTTTATCCACATACATTTTATATCAATATGTTCACAAAGGCCTTCTGGTGCTCAGGTTGAGGTCATTTGACTGACACCCCTTATCGTTTTGGCAGTCTGAGCCTTTATTTAAGAGCTTGCTCTCAGTGTCTTTGAATAGCTGCAGTGTTGCACAGGTGACAGTTTCAGCAGGTGACACGGTCGTTAGCTGATTAAAGATCAAAGAGATCTCATCACAGAGATCAATGGGTGTTTACAAACATGGTCACAGGTCATTAGTAACCATGACAACACTTTCACAGACAGTTGAATTGAATACTACAGGCAGTAATATGAACATTAGTATATATCTTTTGTGTTCCACTTCTGTCTGCCTGTCTGTCTGTCTCTGTCTGTTTCTGTTTCTCCCTGTCTCTGTCTGTCCGTTTCTGTTTCTCCCTTCTCCCTGTCTCTGTCTGTCTGTTTGTTTCTCTCTGTCTCGGTCTGTCTGTCTTTGTCTGTCTGTCTCTGTCTGCCTGTCTCTGTCTGTCTGTCTGTCTGTTTCTTTTTTCCCCTGTCCGTCTCCATCTGTCTGTTTCAGTTTCTCCCTGTCTGTCTCTGTCTGTTTTTGTTTTTCCCTGTCTGTCTCCGTCTGTCTGTTTCAGTTTCTCCATGTCTGTCTCTGTCGGTTTCTGTTTCTCCCTGTCTCTGTCGGTTTCTCCCTTCTCCCTTCTCCCTGTCTCTGTCTTTGTCTGTCTGTCTGTCTGTCTGTCTGTCTGTTTCAGTTTCTCCCTGTCTGTCTCAGTCTGTCTGTTTCTTTTTTTCCCTGTCTGTCTCCGTCTGTCTGTTTCAGTTTCTCCCTATCGGTCTCCGTCTGTCTGTTTCAGTTTCTCCCTGTCTGTCTCAGTCTGTCTGTTTCAATTTTCCCTGTCTGTCTGTTTCTGTTTTTTCCTGTCTGTTTCTTTTTTTCCCTGTCTGTGTCAGTCTGTCTGTTTCATTTTTTCCTGTCTGTCTGTTTCTGTTTTTTCCTGTCTGTTTCTTTTTTTCCCTGTCTGTGTCAGTCTGTCTGTTTCTTTTTTTCCCTGTCTGTCTCCGTCTGTCTGTTTCAGTTTCTCCCTGTCTGTCTCAGTCTGTCTGTTTCTTTTTTCCTCTGTCTCTGTCTCTGTGTCTGTCTTTGTTTGTCTGTCTGTCTGTCTGTCTGTCTGTCTGTCTGTTTCAGTTTCTCCCTGTCTGTCTCAGTCTGTCTGTTTCTTTTTTTCCCTGTCTGTCTCCGTCTGTCTGTTTCAGTTTCTCCCTGTCTGTCTCAGTCTGTCTGTTTCTTTTTTCCCCTGTCTGTCTGTTTCTGTTTTTCCCTGTCTGTCTCTGTCTGTTTCACTTTCTCTCTGTCTGTCTCAGTCTGTTTCTGTTTTTCCCTGTCTGTCTCAGTCTGTCTGTTTCTTTTTTTCCCTGTCTGTCTCCGTCTGTCTGCTTCAGTTTCTCTCTGTCTGTCTCAGTCTGTTTCTGTTTTTCCCTGTCTGTCTCAGTCTGTCTGTTTCTGTTTTTCCCTGTCTGTCTGTTTCTGTTTTTTCCTGTCTGTTTCTGTTTTTCCCTGTCTGTCTCCGTCTGTCTGTTTCAGTAGGTGTTTCTCAATGTCAAGGAAGGATCCTTCGAAGCCAGAATTTGGAGGATGCTACGTCATCGACGTCTGTCGAAGGACCGTTCCAATGTCGAGGATCCTCCAAATTCCACCAAGGACTAAGTCCTTCGTTCGGAGAATTTCCCATAGGATGCATATGTGTATCCTTCGCGCTCCCAAATCACCCACAATCCTATGCGCGTGGCTTTGCCAGCTCGTTTAAAAAAATTAAATGGCGGACCTAAGCGGGAGTTGGAGCGTTGGAATTAATGTTTTACATAAATGTAAAGCTTAACGCTTTATTGCTGGTACAAATTGCTATAGTATTTAGGTAGATACACCCGAGCTAACGTTAAGCTAACTGAACCTATCATTAACATTAGGCTGTTAGCTAGCTAGCTTTTTGTGCCATTTGTGTTTTTAAAGTTTAATGTCCGGTGGCATTTTCATCTCTTTTATAGGTTGTTACTCTATATGCGTAACTTTAGCCGAGATTTATAAATTGTAAATTGGTGTGTTTATCAGTTGTAGCTGCAGGGTGGTAGGTAACGATGCAACTTATTTACTTCACTATCAACGTTACATGAAGGCTGAAATGTATGAGTAGTTTCCCATGTAAAAAGTATAATGTTTCATATAACGTTACGTTATAGCATTCATAATGGTAAACATATTTTTCTTGTGTTTTCTGTCTTTTAACAGGGACAAATGGAGGCGGTCACTGAGGATGGGAAAGCAAAAGACAAGCAGGGAGACAGAGGCCAAAGAGAGATGTTGTATAGCTAGATTATTTGCTAAAGCCTATTAGAGATTGGCATTCTGAAAATAAATGCATTAAATGAACTGGTTTGTCTGTGTCATTACGTTTTTGGGTGTGTATATAATATAAACTGTTTTTCAATGTCTATTTCTAACTGAATAATTATATTCAGATGGTACCTGTTTCAATAACTTGTAAGGTATAGAATCTCTAAAAAGACATTAACGAAATGTGTATCTTTATTATAACATTTATTCAAACATGACTATATACTATACACAATATTCAACATGAAGTGGCGATCAGACTCAGCTGCTGATGATGGTGTTTCCAGACTGCAGACAGAAGGAGAAAGCTTTAGGTTAGTCCAGTAGTTATCCAACCTGTCCTGGTAAGATTATAATTGTATCACAAATATATGTAAGCATACTGTAACATTAAGGTACTTAATGTGTAGTGCTCTCCATTATGGTCTTAACTGACAACTGTTGACCATTTAACACACTTACACCTAGCTACCTTTACTGTGTTAGTGGGTGTTTATCAATGGTGTTATGACTTTTTATATGTTAGATGTAGCCTTGCAGCTTGTGTGTTTACAGTACTATTTAACCTTTCTCACTTGCAGTTTACTGCATATCATACTGCCTGTGGTAGCTCATTAGCTGGTAGTGTTTACCTTGTAGATGCTGATCATATTTTGCACCACATTTCTTTGAAAGCTAGAAGCTACTGGACAATGAGCTAATGTTACATAGATGCAGTAAACTACAAGATAATGTAAACTGCGTAAGGTTAATGCAGGTAAGATTAATTAATGCAATTGTCCTTAGCAGTTAAGTGTTATGACAACTACAAACATGAACTCCCACAAATTTTAAATTTATTGACATGGGATAAATAAGAGAAAACGACTACTGCTTACATTAAAGCCTATCAGTGTCTGTAACGTTACGTTGTTATGGAAGTTTCCTTTGCAGCAGGGGGGGAAATTTCAGAGTTTAGTAAATTGAAACAAATAAGACAGACTGAGACTAAACACCAAGTTGGGTTTTTGTATTTTATTAAAAAAGATATATTTGCAAATATAGGAGCAACATGATTTCACAAAAGGCCGCAGCCCAGTTTGGAGTCAGTTTCTCCAATGAGTGAACAGAACACTAGGCTTATATGCACCTTCAGAGTGACAGCACACACACACTTGGATTATTATGACGCCACAATTTTGACAGGCAATCTGATACACATGAAGACAATCAGAGGAATAAAAGAGACATCTCGGAGCCATCTCACCTCCTCCTCCCTGTACGACTGTCATCCCCAGTTACAGCTAAACTGGCATGAGAAAACTAGAGATAGTTTTAGGGCGACCT
Source organism: Perca fluviatilis (assembly GCF_010015445.1). Lineage (NCBI taxonomy): Eukaryota > Metazoa > Chordata > Actinopteri > Perciformes > Percidae > Perca > Perca fluviatilis. The sequence goes on along the minus strand of NC_053124.1, from coordinate 4,542,285 downwards.
TGTACCTTTATCGGTTCAGGCTAACAGTGCTCACATTATGTTCCAGACTGGATGTCTCACAAAGTTACAATCAAAATCTGCATGTGGAAATGAGATAGACTCTTTCAGCATTTGTGAGAGAATTAAAGTACGAATTAAACATAAAAATATAAGGAATTGTGCTTAAATGTAATTTTCCCATTACATTCCACCCTTTTGATTACAACCTAATCACAATACACAAATTACTTTAATGATTACATATATTTTTTGCAAATAGCGTCTTCCATGTCCATGTCGTCTATTGTCAGAGGTTGCTAGCACTTGACAAATCGTTGGAAACAATCTTTACCATTGTTTCGGGTGTGTGTGTGTGTCAGTGTGTGTGTGTGTGTGTGTGTGTGTGTGTGTGAGAGTGTGTGTGTGTGTGTGTGTGTAGTCCCCTTCTTGGCTGTTTTGAGCCTCTGTAAGAAGGAGCATTTAAACACACTGCTTTTCAAAGTTTGATCTATGTCATCATTGATTCAAAAATATTGCTTAAATGGGGTTAGTCAATTAAACAAGGTTCATACAGATAGTTATAGTAAACATTTTCTGTTACCACCAATATTCCATTAAAAATATGTACTTAAGGTACCAAAAAAAACAGCAATATCGAAAAGTCCTCACATTTTTTGAAACTGGAAACGATCAAAGCAGTTTTTCTGTCAATCAATTAATTGATTTAGCAACTAATCATTTCAGTTGGACTTGTAGGGCTATATATTGGTCGGGCAGTTTGATGACAATAAAACATTATATTTCATAAACATATGTTTTGTGTACAAAAATCCTAATTCTTTTTAATCCAAATATGTCAGATTACAAATAGCATCTGTAAGCATTTGACAAAATTCTGATACTAACTTTTTTGTCTTTGAAATCAAAAACCAACTGTTTGTTTATCACCTATATGAATTTCCCCAGTGTGGGCTAAATTCCCTCAGATGAAAGCAAGAAGTAGATCAAATATAATTGACTTCCGATTGAAAGTAACTGTTAAATTTAACTCCTATACAATCCATCAATAGGAAACCTATTGTCCTAATTCAAAAGTACTTTTAGTACTGGTACCAGCAGGAACTGGCCTGAAAGGCAACTTCTTGTTTTTTTCTAAACTTTTAGGCATTTGAGTCAATTCAAGTTTTTATGTTGGTGTGCTGAAAGCTCAGAGACACAAGGTCTTGTGGCAGACTCCTCCTCGCTGGACACGCCTGCTGTAACCTGAGCCAGTCTCTCATAGGCTGTCGTCCAGTGCACTTCTCTCTAAAGCTCTTGTTTCCTCTAAGCTTTTCCTGACTGAATTGTTACACCTTCTATTTATAAAGTATACTAGTATATTATATTTTACTTTTCATGTAAACATATACATATGAGAGTAAATATTAAATGAATATGTGTATACCATTGTCTTAGTACATTACTCATAATGTACATCATTTAGCAGTCACATCAACATTAAACATTTTCATTTAGATATTTAGTCTTAATCATATCTCCAAGTTGTTGATACATTTAATCATCATGGTTTCAAACCCCATCTCAGCACTTACCCAAACCTTACACAACTTACACAGGACACCAGGAAAGATGCAGCAAGTGCAAGAGTCTAGAAAAATACAAATTAAGGTATTCCCCTTTTCAAACCAGGTTTCTAGGAAGTCTTTGAATGGATCATTTATGCCTGTATTTACCCAATAATAGTTTACGGATGTTTTATGTCAGACTTTACCTAAAGCCAAAGTTATTTCTATCAAATTTTCATCAATCCATTTCAGATTTGAACAACTAAACGTACTTTAAACAAAAAAAACACAATAACTGAATATTAAATCTTAAAAGTAAAAATAAGTACTTCTAATTATCTTCTCCTAATAATGTTTGTATTTTCAGAATGTGAGTCTGTGTGCTACTTAACTTCACAATGTGTCAGATGTGTCAGATCAGGACGGTCTCTCGCTCCCCCCCTTCCTTCTCTCAGTCCGTCTGCTGGTCCGTACCTCCAGACAGTTTTCACCGGTCCTGCAGCTGGAGGGGGAGTGAGATGGACGCGACTGACACAAATGAGGCGCCGTGTGGCACAAAACAGAACTCCAAAAAGCATTATTTGTTCTTTTATAAATATTATCACTTGGAAAAATGTCTGCTTATTTTAATGAATATCAATAATTATAAAACCGCATTTCTTTCCCTCATGCTGGTTTAACTCTATAAAATCCATACAAATTGTGCTAAAAAGGAAACACTGCTTTTGTAATTGTTCTCTTTTAGATTACTTTAAAGGTTGTGTTTCAGTAAATAGTGAAAGTCAATCAAAACAAAACTAAATGTTCTTTAGAATAGTTTTTAAATTTAAAAAATGATGTGAACACCCCATTCATTAAACACCCTATTTATTATTGCTACTATATCCCTTCTATTTGAGGCATGACAAGCTCATGACTCAAAAAAAACGCAGCACATATAAATCTGTTCAGTGGTTTAGCCATTAACACTGTCCTGTGTTACACAGCAAAACCTGAATAAAAGCAACACAAAATTCAATAAATCATTTCTTCAAGTGTTTTCAACGTCAACATCAATTAATTTAGTTTTAACCTATTTGTGATATAGCAAATCAAAATACAAACAAAGTCTTTAGTGCAGTTTTACTGAAAGAAAACTCACTAGAGTACAATATTAAATTAACTGTTTTTAGGCTGAAATCTCATATCAACCTGTATTGGTTTCAATATAACCAATAAACTAAGACGAATTAAACATAAAAATATAAGGAATTGTGCTTAAATGTAATTTTCCCATTACAACGTACCTTAGCATGTTGCGGCAAAGTTGCCGACAGAATATTCTCCAGACTGACGCTGATTCATATTCTCCATCTCAACAAAAAAAAATTGAACAGCACATTTCACAGTTCCACATCCATTTCGTCCAGTATTTTGAAATGCAGCGCGGAAGTGAAGGCGGCGAAACATTTTCAATGATGCAAGCACGCAATGATGTGCACTTGCTAGCCTGTTCCAATGTACATGCTCTCCGAATGCTCAGGAGGAGCCTGGCCTAGCCTCTGAAGGATCCTTCCTTGGAAGGACTAGGAAGGACCAAGGAAGGATCCTTGACATTGAGAACCGGCTAGTTTGTTTCTGTTTTTCCCTGACTGTCTCAGTCTGTCTGTGTCCCCTCTCTGTCTCAGTCTGTCTGTTTCTGTTTCTCTCTGTCTCCGTTTCTCCCTCTCTGTCTTAGTCTGTCTGTTTCTGTTTCTCCCTGTGTGTTTGTTTGTTTCTGTCTGTCTGTCTGTCTGTCTGTTTCTCTCTGTCTCTGTCTGTTTCTGTTTTTCCCTGTCTGTCTCAGTCTGTCTGTTTCTCCCTCTCTGTCTCAGTCTGTCTGTTTCTGTTTCTCCCTGTGTGTTTGTTTGTTTCTGTCTGTCTGTCTGTCTGTCTGTTTCTCTCTGTCTCTGTCTGTTTCTGTTTTTCCCTGTCTGTCTCAGTCTGTCTGTTTCTCCCTCTCTGTCTCAGTCTGTCTGTTTCTGTTTCTCACTGTGTGTTTGTTTCTGTCTGTCTGTCTGTTTCTCTCTGAGTTGTGGACAAAACAAGACATGTGATCTTGGGAAACACTGATCAACATGTTTCACCAATTTCTGACATTTTATGAACAAAACAAATGATCTATTTATTAGAGCTTCGTTCGGGCCCAAAAAATCAAGCCCGACCCTGCCCGAGCCCGTGCACGTTGTGTCCGAGCCCAGCCCGGCCCGACACATTAACTGGAATTATGAGCCTGAGCCCGATTTCAACCCGACACTTTTTTTAATCCGTGGGCCGTTATAACTGACGTTCTCAACTACAATTCAGAGTTGTTTGAACTGCAGAAATCTGTTTAAAATGATCTTAATGAATAATGCAACAGGAGCGAAGCATGTAACTTGCGCTGTTTGTTTAATCAGAATGGAACGGATCGCAAATGGATCTGAATGAAGAAACGTAAAAAACTCAATGTATTTCTCTCTGAGGGCTTGCCCGCTTGCCTCGCCCTCAGGGGCAGCCTATGCTTGGAGAACTAACAAAAGAGGACGTTCAAGGCTGACTATCATCTTTTCTGCCACGGGGAGCCTGCTTCATGTGTCTCTTCATCATCCACTTCTCCGTTTTAGGCGAACAGCGTGCCGCACTTAAAGGAATATTTCACCGCTGGAAAGCTGAATATATCTTTAAATTGTGTCACTTATGTAGTAGAAATGTGAAAAAAAAATTGAAATTGGTGCCTTCTAGGCCGAGAAAAGCCAGAAAATGTGTTTTGGTCTTATATGGATGAAAAACACCAAATCCCAGAATGCACCTGCTTCGTTGCTTTGAGTCCACTCCCAAGCCACGCCTACCGCTTGACAGACCCGGACAGACCAGACCGACAGAGGCATTCAACTCAACTCAAGCGTGTTTTATTGTCATTTCAACCATATACACGAAACAACGTTTCATTGTGACTCAAGTGGTGTTACACATTTAACATATATAAAAACGACATTATATAAAAACGACATACGAAACAGGCTACATTTAGTACACACACTTTATAGGCTCCGTAAAGTTCAGCTAACACATACTAGCATTAGCGCTTGGTGGGCTGTAAACACCGAGCATAAACACAGCCGTGAATTAGTGTGTAATGTAGAATGGTCGGCATTTAACAGTCACAAACTCCACCAGCGGTTAGTAGTTAAATGGATACAAATCACCACATTTCTGCGCCACTCGGTGTTAACACAGCCCACCTCTTTTACCTGGCGACAGAGCATCTCTAGCTCGGAGGGCTAGCAGGCCTGGTAGCTGGACAGTCCGGTACACTATTCAGGCATGTTTCCACAACAAAAACACAACAGTCTCTGAACTCACGTTGGATGTAGTCCAGTTTGTGGTCTAAATGAGCGGACACTTGCAAGCTGGATCCGTAAAGTTCAGCTAACGCATACTAGCATTGGTGTAGCTAAACACAGAGTATAAACACAGGCGTGAATTAGCGTGGAATGTCGAATGGTCGGCATTTAACAGTCACAAGCTCCACCAGCAGTTAGCAGTAGCTAGTTGGATTTTATTTCTACACCAGTCCACCTCCACGGGCCGGCGAGAGCAGCCTGGTAGCTGGATAGTCCCGGTTCCGGTACACTGTTGTTCAGGCATGTTTCCACAACAACAAAAACACAGCAGTCACTGAACTCACGTTGGGAGTTTCGTTGAAGGAGGCTGTAGTCCAGCTTGTTGTTTAATGAGCAGACACTTGCAAGCAGGATGGCTGGGACAAGTGGACAGCTAGCGTTAGCTTTCCACCTAGCCGATGAGGATGTCCCCTAGCCGGCTAGCGGCATTGAGCGACACCGCTGGTCTCCGTGCAGGCGAAGCTCACGTAGTGTGCCGAGTATTCCGTCTGTAATAACGTTTCCTCCATATTCTCCGATCTGTACCGATGTATCCCGGTGGTACACACGTCCGGTAGTTTGAATGCAGATAATTGTTGTAAATGTTTTCTGCTGAAAACCGAGAGCCTGTTTAGCGAAGATTCAAGATGGCTGACAGTCGTTTTCATTCGGAATACCTCGGCCAGACTCGGCAGTCCAACCCCCTGTGGGCGTGTTGAAAACATACGGAAATAGATCCTACTACTGGCTGTAGTCCTTTGACTCTGGCCCAAAAATCTTCCAATGACGCAAAAATCGTCATTTTACATCATCGGAAGAATTTTTCCAGGCCCCAAATGCAGAAATCTCTCGTCTCAGGGGGACATGATGGAGGGAGGCACGGTCATTCAGAAATACTATTAGGTTTCTACTGATACAAAGCTGAATGCTAAATCGGTGAAGTATCCCTTTAATGCACTCAACAAAGCCGACACATGTGTTGTCACTGCCCACGACTTGTTTAAAATGGCTCCATACCTCCGACTTTCCTCCAAACTTGCTCAAAGGTAATTCTCCCGTTTTTCTTTTTTTCTTTACATCCTCAAGCTCCATGTTGCCCTTAAGCTCCACAATACAGCCCGCAGCCCCGGTGTGATGTGTGCGAGAGGAGGAGACTCCGCGCATGACACATGTTGCATTTTGTAACTGTAGTCCAACTTGTGTAACTTTTTGGACACATTTGCTACTTTGGCCTAAATAGATAATAGTTCTGATTATGGCATAGCTTTCTCCCCACCCAATTAGGCTAAAGTAATGATTACAAAAAACACAAATGCTTGATCAAGGGTCCGGCCCGGCCCGGCCCGGCCCGAGGATAGTGGCGGAAAATAACGGCCCGGCCCAGCCCGAAGTCGAAACTCTACTATTTATTGAGAAAAGAATCAACAGATTAATCGACAAAGAAAATAATTGTTAGTTGCAGCCCTAGCTATGTCGTGAAAACCTATCAGCGTTGAGATTTCCCTGGTGTCCATAAAGTTGTTGAATCAGAAATGAGAGGAAAAAATTAATGTGGGCGGTGAAATTCACCGAGCTGTGTGCATCCTGGTTGATGTTATGAACCCAGACCTGACGGCTTTTGGTTTCCCGACATATCTGGGACTGCTACAACAGGTACAAAGCAGAAATAGTGGCTATTTTGGCCTTGGTTGGTGATGGAAATAGAGCTGCAAAGATTAATCGTTTATCCGTTTATTTATCAACTATAAAATTTATCACCTAACTATTTTGATTATTGATTAATCAGTTTGATAAAAAAGGGTAAATTTTCTCTGATTCCAGCTTCTTGAATGTGATTATGTTCTAGTCGCTTCTCTCCTCTGTGACAGTAAACTGAATATATTTGAATTGTGGACAAAACGAGACATTTGAGGACGTCATCTTAGGCTTTGGGAAACACTGATCCACATTTTTTACCATTTTCTGACATTTTGCAGACCAAACTTGATTATTCAAGATAATAATAGATAATGACATATTAATCAACAATGAAAATAATTGTTAATTGCAGTCAGGGGTTTCGGACTGTGGGTGGAAAGGGGACTGAGTACCCAGGGCCCTCATGTGAGGAGGCCCCAAAAAGATGCTAGAATGAATAGCTGTGGATGTGGGGAGTGGCCCATGGAGAATGCCTTTATACAGGGCCCAGAATTGTTGTGCTACGCCCCTGGTTTCAGTTGGCATCTACATGGAACCCCTCCTGCATTTTGCTGGATGCTCTGTAGCATCCAGAGATGCTACAGAGCTGAGTCACATCCAGACAATTTCAAGGAGGGGGTCCGGTGACTCTGAACATGGAGTTTGAACTGTAGTTTCACACGTATGAAGCAGAGCACCTGGTTTGGTGGTGTTGTTAAGCAACCAGATTCACCAACTAGGAGGGGCGCGCTATAGAGACAACATGCCACGCCCGAGTCCAATTACGATATTGTAACCAAGCGTTTCTTAATTGTCTAAACTCACTGTTTGACTCTAAAATGAAGACACGGGCTTCCAATGCCGGAACCAAGACGGCACTGCACGTCTCACTTTATTTTTCAAACTCAACACAGACCAAAAACTAACGTCCGAAAGTACAAAGCTTTTTTTCTTCCGTTTTCTCCTTCAAAATAAAAGCTCATGTTTACTTCAACTTCCTACTAAGTTTCAACTGAGAGGTTAGCCTACATAATAAAATATCTTACATACCTCCCCTCCTCCGAAAAGAAACGTCCCCGTTTCTAACCAGTAACAGTCATAATATGAAGAACAAAAATAAACAGCATAAACTCCATAACCATAGAAGAAAATAAAAATAAAGACAAATCCCAACTGTAACAACAGTATGCAAATTCCTCACCTACAGAGTCAACATGGACAAATATTAACGATAGGTGACAAAGTCCATGAAACGAACTGGTGGTCTCACAGTCCGTCCAAAGCGAGACATAGTCTGTCGTGGATCACTGGGGCCCATATCCTGAACAGTCTCTGTGCCCCCAGCGCCCAGTGGCTTCCCAGGTTCACAGTCCCCATCCTGCAACCCCCCGACCAACAGCAAGGGAGCATGAGAAGGAGAGGAAGTTGGGAGGTCAAGAGATGGAGCAGTCGGCACCAGTCCAACAGTGTAGGGTTTAAGCCTATCATAATGAACAACCTGCTCTCGTCCATGGGGGCTTAAAGGACTGCCAATCCGGTAAGTGAGCCCAGGTTCCCCCTGAGAGCCCATGACAGCCAGGACTCTGTAGGGGCCCCTCCAGTGGGGAGCAAGCTTCCTGCGGTCCTCAGTGGGTTCATGCAGCCATACCAGATCACTCACTGCATATGACTGGTGACGGGCAGCTCTGTCATAATACAGCTTTTGAATTTCATGGGCGTCGGCACCACGCTGCCTGGCATTGCCAAATGCCGGCTTCCCCCGCCCCAGCGGAAGTCACAAAGTCAGCATGAGAGGAATGAAGATCTGAGCTCCCTGTCTGAGAGGGCACCAAAACATCCACCGGAACACGAGCCTCCCGCCCATGAGTTAAGTAATAGGGGGTGAAATTGGTGCAGGTGTGAACAGATGTGTTATAGGCGAAAGCCACCTGTTTCAGATAATCATCCCATTCACCTCCACAGGCGAGCAATAATTTGGCCAGCTGATCTATGAGAGTCCGGTTGAAGCGTTCAACCATGCCAGTAGTATAAAGATGGCGGTTTTGCGCGTGCATGTGTGACGTCATCACACGCACACGCAAACCTGCCATGCCAACTGATGATATGAGCGTGCGTGATGACGTCGCGGCCGCACGTCGCGGCCGCACGTCGTTACTCGCGATCGCCATCTAGTGGACGAATATGTTAGTGCATCTAATCGCGGAGCGGCGCGCACGCATCTAGCGGATGTGATGACGTTATGGTCGAACGTCGGCACCCCCGCGAGCGCCATCTAGTGGCCGAATATGTTAGTGCATCTAATCGAGCCGCGCACGCATCTAGCGGATGTGATGACGTCGGTGTAGCGGTCGTCATGGTTTACGGGGGGGTGAGGCGCATCATTTACATTTTGTAAAAAAGGTGTTAATACGTCTGACAGACCAATGGTTAGCTGTTAAGAATGGGTTTGCTATTGGTTTGATTTAATAAAACGCCCTACAGGGTGGGGTTTGTGGTGTTTAAAACCCCTTGTTTCCAGGCTGTCTGCTCACTTTTTTATCCACCATTTTTAGCTGTTCTGCTAGCTCGCTTGCTGCCTTGTTTTCTCAGACTTCCTCAAAGTACTCTGGAGTTTTCACTTTTTAATTCTTTTTTGGGGAAAAAGCAAAGAGGAATCGTTTTTCAGCCATGGCTTTCCCCGCATTTGGACAACAATCTGGATCATCTTTTGTTGAAGAAGGTGAGACATCTAGAATAGAGAGCCACTACATTTGGTATGCGCCTAACCCGCCAAAAAGAGCTATGGGGATGCGGTGAGACTGATACTGGAACAACATGCAGTTTGAGTCAGGCCCCTCGAAGAAGCGATTCCGTTCGGAGATCTTTCCTACAAGCATGACAGGCCATGTACATCTGATCTGGAATATGTCGGTGTCAATGGATACCGTTATTCAATTCAATACAGTGCAGGATACGTAACATTAGCTGTTTACACTAGTGTTGCTGTAGAACTATCTAGCAAAGCCAAAACAGCCTGTACAATTTCTGTGAAAGACTGGGGCCTTTTCGTGATGTTGTCTCTCTGGACCTTGATAATCCTGGCTTGCCTGAGCTGGTGTATGTGTCTCAATGGGACAGTCGGTGATGGCTCTAGTATCTATCGTGTGGGAAGCAGACCGTTTCACTAGGCCTGCAGAGGATTTTATTTTCCTTAGCGTATGCAGTGAAAGGGAGAAGTTAGTTGCTACCCGTGGTCATGAAGAATGGAAGTTAAAACCGTATCCTGTATCTAACGAGGAATACAACAAATGGTTTAAAAATGTGTTCTTTATACAATGGTGTGACTGGGAGATTTTGAAGAAACAGTTTGACACCATCGACTATGTCATCAGAAGTGACAAAATAAGGAGTTCTTATGAGAACATAAGAAAAAGATTGATATTTGGGGACACTGACCAACAGTCTCTGCCCATGCCACGGAACCTATACAGACCTAAAATCATCAGACACAAAGACTAGCAAAACGGTGGGTCTAATTTGTATATGCTAATTATTTGCCAAAATAGTTAAAATGCTTTTCTTTTCTTTTTTTTCATGCTACTGTGATTGTAATGTGTTATTTTTTTCTTCCCAGAGGATCTGGAGTGGTTTCATTCAACCCCCTCAGGTACGCCTCCTAACACCCCTGGTCTATTTGCACCCCTAACGGCTTCCGGATCTCCTCAACCCCTTTCATCATTGTCATCATCGCCACCTCTATCGCCGAACACTTCCTGCCGCCCCCACCTACACCTCCTCTGCCACCATCTCTATTGTTTGGGGCACTTCCCCTCAGACATGTGCATATCAAGCTATACCCTCAACAACTGCTGTATTACAACAGGGAGGTGTTGCTGATTGCGGACACAGAGGCCTGATCAGACTGATGGTGTGGTGTCATCTTTGTTTATAGATAGCGTTAAAACAGCTTCTCTACATCTTCTTAACATAGTTCTTTACAAGTATTTGGAAGAGCTTTGTTTGGGGTGTCAGATCAATCATCCAAGCCAGAAACAGCATGTCTGTTTACGCAGGGGCTACCAGAACACTTCTACACTGTCCACTTTGAACAGCTTATGAAAAGACTACTGACTGATAAATTCATTGGTGTCGTTACAACGTTTTCTGTCCTGAAACATCTCACGGCTGATGAGGGTAGAATCAGGGGAGTGTCCGAAACAGTTTTTGTACGAGTTGAAAACGTCTGAAGATGTTACGACTAAAATCAGTGCTATGTATGACTCTATGATAGGGAATGATCTTGTCAAAATAGCCGAAATTAGAGAGATTGGTGACTATTGGAGAGATTTATATGCTATAAAAACTAACAGGGTGAAAATATGGGGAATTGTTTATGTGTAATGTATAACCATATCAGTGAGCGATACCACGTATCGCATTTATCTGGTATTTTAGATCAAGCCATTGCTAATAATGTGAACAATGTTGAAAATACCAATGTAAGAGTGTCGATGTAGATCGTACAGTTGTGAGTAGGTTAGAAAAACTGATGGTGATTGTAAGAAGACAACATAGCACCCTCCTTGGGAGGATCTGTTGCAGATGTTATTATCAATGTTAATGACACGTGAGAGCATAGTGGAAACATTTTGTGATGTCATAGCCAACATTACACGTAATTTTAAGATGCTGAAAGTTTATCACCTGCTTACTATGTATACAATGCTTGTAAACACCGTGAGTTTGTATGTGCAAGAAAAACAGTATACCGATGTCTTACAGGATTTGCAAAAACTGCATATATTCATAATCAGTAAAAGCAATGTATCCGTATTAGCCAATATGCTATCTATGATAGAATAGGTTTCACTGTCTTCATAACTGTCATATGTAGGACTGTGTGAGTGTGTTTTGTAAAAATAAAAAGAATGACATAACTCTAATGTGTTCACTTGTGTTTTAAATGAATCATGGAGAAGGTTATGCACAAAATATACTATGATCCGTCCAACCCAGGAGGGTTAGGAGGTGTACAGAGGCTCCGTGATTCCGTCAAAGAATGTACCGGCTTGTCTCCAACTATCCCCACGGTTAAAAAGTTTCTGCTGAGGCAGGATGCATATACACTGCACGCCCCTGCATTGAAACACTTCCCAAGAAACAGAGTGATTGTTAATGGTATCGATAAGCAATTTCAGGCTGATTTGGTCGATATGTCTGAATATTCAACGGAAAACGATAATGTGCAGTATTTATTGACATGTATTGATGTGTTTTCTAAATATGCCTGGGTAATATGTCTTAAAAACAAATCGGGGCCTAGCGTGACAAGTGCCTTTAAGGAAATATTGGAACAAGGACGAAAGCCCCAGAAGCTTCAAACAGACTCTGGAAAAGAAATTTTTATAATAAGGTTTTTCAAAAATTGATGACACAATATAAAATTCACCATTTTTCCACATCGAACGAAAACAAAAGCAAGTGTTGTTGAGCGGTTCAATAGGACTTTCAAAACCAGAATGTGGAGATATTTAACGGCTGTTAACTTGCGCCGCTATATTGAGGTAGTACAAGATATGGTTGCTGCTTACAACTCTGCATACCATAGGTCAATAAAAATGGCTCCGTCCTCCGTATGTAAAGACAATGAGAAAACTGTCTTTAACACTCTGTACAAACTGAAACCACATGGAACAGTGCTGTTTAAATTTCAGATGGGGGACACCGTTAGGATATCAAAGCACAGAGGCGTTTTTCGTAAAGGTTACGAACAGACGTTTACAGATGAGTTTTTTACAATATCAAAACGTATAGGTAGAACTCCTCCTGTTTATATACTGAAAGACAATAGTGGGGAGCCGGTGACAGGTACCTTTTACGAAGCCGAGTTACAGTCTGTAATTGTAGACAAAAACAAAGTGTTTAAAATTGAGAAAGTGCTGGCTCGAAAGAAAACAGGACGTAAAAAGCTTGTACTTGTGAAATGGTTAGGATGGCCTCAGAAATTCAATTCATGGCTCTCTGAAAAAGACATAGTTGATGTAAGATAAAAGCGCTGTACCAGTCTTGTAATATTAGTCATTGTGTTTTGTTAGTGAAAGGTATTGGAGCTATGAATAAGAACGGATTTTTGTTACTGCTCTAGTAATGCCTCACAATTAGTTTATCCAAATAATAAGATTTGGCAATTCAGAACAAAACTGGCTAAACCACTCATATTACAAGAGCCGTATGAAGTTGGTCTTATTGAAATTCAATACCCCAGGGTCTGGAATAGTTTCACTGAGAATGATGCCAAGGTTGATTTCATCGACACGAAAACGAAAATGTTCAACAAGCTAAGGCTAACAGTTGGTTCTTATAATACAATCGACAGCATTGTTAAAGAATATAATATGAAATGTGCTGCTAACCCAACCCTAGCCCACATAACTATGACCCACAATCCTATCACTAATAAGATTCTTTTCACGGGGAGGAGACGGTTGGAATATTGTGTTTAAGGGGCGTCTGGCCGAAATTCTTGGGTTCATTCCAGACTCTGTGTTCGAAATTCACATTGGCCCTCATTTAAAATGTGCAGCTCCACACCCGGCAGACATTCATGGGGGTCGTTATAATATATTTATTTATAGTGACATTGTGGACTACCAGCTAGTCGGTGATAGTCATGTACCCCTACTCCGTTGTATAAATATCTCTGATGAGAGCAAACGTATGCCCACTCTAAGTTACGACAGTCCTCACTACACATCGTTGGCACGCTCGAGTATTACTGATATTCAAATAGAACTACGAGACGATCAGAACCAACACATCCCTTTCTCATACGGAAAAGTAATTGTCAAACTACATTTTAGACCTGTGAAACAGCATTGAAATGATGAGGAAAGCGTCCGATGATGGAAGATATATGCACTATTACATGAATCAAGCTGGTGGAGAGTTGCCGGGATTCATAGGCTCCAGCACACAATACGGACATGGATTAGGGGGGATATTCAGAAATTTATTTCGAATGGCTGTCCCCCTTTTAAAAAAGGGGTTTAATATAGCCAAACCTCATCTGAAAACAGCAGCAAGTGGTTTTATTGGTGATGTTGTGACTAATGTCAGGAATGCCGTGGCATCCAGACAACAGGGAAATGGGCTAATGGTGTACAGACGCAAAGCATTAAAAAGAGCCCCACCAGGATGTGGGCGTAACCGGATTGTGAACAAAAAGCATAAAAACGCCACCAAAAAACGAAGGATTGTCAAAAAGAAGGCATCTGTCAGCAGGCGAGGCTCGAACCGGGCGCCTTCTGGCCCTGACAAAAGACATATTTTAATTTTACAGAATCAATCATGGCGTTTATTCATAATCAGTGCGAAGAGTGTGTGAAGACAGAATTGGATCTGTTTACAGTACCGCATTACACAAACATACCATCGAAAAATCAACATTTGTAGAAATCCCCCAATGTCAGCTCTAACGGACGCGGTCCTATTGAATTTTTCATTTCGGCTGTGGAGAGGATTATCTAGACCTTAACGATTCATACTTGTATACACGGTAAGGATTACAAACCCTGATGGCACATTGTTGGCTAACGCAGCTGATGTAGGTTTTATAAACTATCCTGGATGCAGTCTTTTTTCACAAGTAGATATAATGTTGGGTGAGAGACTCATCACACAGTCTTCAAATACGTATCCTTATAGAGCCCTTATAGAATGTCTTCTGAATTATGGAGAGGACACGTTATTACGCAATTTAGCACAGGGCTATTTTGTAAGGACACAGCTGGCAAAATGGATGAGACATCTATCACAGGCATAATGAGGGGTTGGCACAAAGGGGTGAATACACATCCGAAAAGCCATATTGTGGAATTAATAGCACCAGTACATGCAGATTTGTTTTTTCAAGAAAAACTATTGCTAAATGGTGTTGACATGTCTTTGAAATTCATCCGTTCAAAAGACTACTTTGTACTAATGCCCCTTGGAATGTCCAATTCGCTTGAGAAAATAATGTCTGCTAGTCTATTTGTCAAGAAAATAACAGTTGCACCGACTGTAAGACTAGCTCATAGTCGTGCCTTACAGCATACTAATGCAAAATATGCTATTGACAGAGTATCTCTAAAACCTTCTCAATACCTACCGGCACTCGTGTTTGCAACCAAGAAAACCTGTTCATAGGACAGATTCCTAAATTTGTAGTCATAGCTTTCAGAGATAATGAAGCATACACAGGATCGTATGCCCGTAACCCCTTTAATTTTGGAAACTATAATACAGAATTTATTAGCCTTTATGCAGATGGACAGCCTCACCCAGCCCGGTCCTTTTCAGCCCTTTTTCAAAGAGGACAATATGTACGGGAATATTATCAACTGATTGAATCAACAGGACGCCATTTAAAAGACCGGTCACTAGCCATAACACGATCTGATTTTGGGTCTGGTTATACGCTATTTTGTTTTAATTTGGAACCCGGGATGGTGGGTCAGGAAACGTTTCACTGATTAAGAACGGCAACGTTCGCTTGGAAGTGCGGTTCAGAAACCCCCTTCCGAGGACTGTGACCCTTATCTGCTATTCCGTTTTTGATTCTGTAATCGAAATATCTAACAGAAGGCAAGTCCTATTGGATCATTACTAAAGATGAATACGATAGAACTCACTAGCGTACTCAGAAAAAGAATGAATAGAGACACAAATTTCTTAGGAGTAATGCCATGTGATCATCTCCCAAAAACCGTAGTTTGTAAATTACCCGCTATGTTAGTTGTAAATACACAACCCAGTAATATGCCCGGTGAACACTGGCTAGGTATTTACATTACAGAGAACAAGCATGGTTTGTTCTTTGATAGCTTTGGACATCCACCTACCTTTTTTCCTCAGGAAATTAGCAATTTCCTCTTAAAAAACAGTGTGGAGATGTGCCATTCAGCAAAACAAGTTCAAAATAATTATTCTACAACATGTGGACAGCACTGTGTTTTCTTTTTATGTCACATTCAGAAAAAGATTCCTTATACAAAAGTATTGAGCATGTATGGGGCCAATCTTGTATGCAACGATACAATGGTTAGTCATTTTGTTAGCAGAATACATCCAGATGTGTGTCATGATCAGAAATTTAAATGTGTACAATGTTCATGCGCCACCTATAGGTAAAAAAATTGTGTAAAAATGGTGTAATGATGTTTTTTTTTTTCAAAAATAAAGAATGTGGAATATACATGTCTTACGATGTCTCAATTTTTGCATTCCTTTTTTATTTTTTAAAACAAATTATACAGGAAAAATGCATTCAATAGATAAAATTAATGTAAAACATTCATTTAATGTCACAGGTTTACATACAACACAGCATTTTCATATGCCTGAAGAAATTACCCACTCAATGGAAAAAAAAATTTAATAAAAAAATATAAAATGTATGTCACAAGTTAACATACAACACAGCATTTTCACATAGTTGAATAAAGAAAAAAAACACCTGAATAGAAAAAAATAATAATAAAAACAGATTTAAAATAAAAGAAATTTATGTAAAACATTCGATTTAATGTCACCAGTTTACATACAACACTGACTTTTCGCATAGTTGAATAAAGAAAACACACCTCAATAGAAAAACACATCTCAATAGAAAAATAATAATAAAAATAGGTTTAAAAAGTAAAATATAAAAATTAGTGTAATAATAAAAAAAATAATAAAAATAGGTTTAAAAAGTAAAATATAAAAATTAGTGTAATAATAGAAAAGATTAAAAACCAGCCCAACGAGTCTTAGTAATGGATGGTGTAATACTAAAGGTTCTAGGAGTACTAGTTGCGCCGGAAATCAGATGCCGTTTGTTGTATTAAATACAGGGGCCATTCTTAATGCCCTAGGAGTGCGCGGGGATCGTAAAAAGCCATCATAGGCGTTTGTGTATTACTTCCAGATGATGTATCCGTTTTAAAAGCCTCAATAGAACGGGTGCCACTTTGTGTTTGGGATTACGGATATTGGCACATTTAAACTAGCTAACGTTTTTAAAAATATGTTCCACCCTTTTTGGTCTAGAGCGGTCTGCAACATTATTATGGGCTGTGACACTTTTCAGCAGATCATACAGATGACTACCTGGCACATTCTTATTTCCAACAACTATTTCCCCTTGATCTGTCCAAGATATCTGGTCATTGTGTCGGGATAATGAATCCAATATGTATTCCGCGATTTCTTTTGTTTCTTATAGGCATATGTTTCAACACTTCTGTTTTTAACATATTTTCTTCATCTTTTGAATCCTTTGAATCAACTTCAGGCATTGATAATGTAATCACACGTTTCTCGCGTTCACCCTGTTTTTATCATGACCAGGTACCTCTGTAGAATACTTGAATATCTTTTAGCTTTTTCATATACATCAATGTCCTGCTGTTTCAATATATCACCTATGGCTCGGTCCAATTCACTTTGTACTAGACTGCCGCAGAGATACATTTGAGGAGTCCGATGTTTGAGGATGCTGTAATGCTGCTAATTGATTTTGTGGAACCAAAAACATTTTCTGAGTGTGTTCCATCTCAACTCCTGTTGATAAGACTTGCTATGAATGGGATAGCAGCCCCCAGTAGAGGCAGTAGAAACCCTCCTGTTTGATTGGTTTTTTTTTTTTTTTAAATGTTTAACTTTTTTATCAGCTATCAGTCTAATAACTTTCTTCTTTTCTTTAACAGCTTGTACTGAATATTAGACAACGGTATGTGACCTTGTAAGACATTCAAAGATATTTCACAAAGGGCATTAATAAAGTCTGGACTAAGCGTTGCCCACAATGACACCTCTCGGGGTGATGCCTTATGTAGCATGTCTAACAATGTAAAATTCCTCTCCATTCGGTTTGACATTATTACACCTTTTTTCTAGGAACGTATACAACCTGCTGTGGGGATATCAGAGCGGTTCTGAGTCTTAAAATATCGGGGGTTGTGGTTTTATAATCTATCAATAGATAGCCAAAGGTGTAACTAGTTGCATCGTTAAAAGCCTCTAAAAATATTTACTATTACCGGGGAACATTTGGCGTGCCGCAAGCTTATCTGATGTTGATCTCTAGCATTTTGAAAATAATCATATAGTTTGTATTCAAACTGGTTACTGTAACTAGCTTTACCTTTGAATAAACAGATTCTGCACTAGATATATACAACTAAGACGTCTATGATGGACATACTGGGTGAAAACTTTTTGAACTTCCAAATTATCACTGGCTTGATTCATTAAATCGTCTATAATGAGCAAATTATTCTTAGTAGTAGGCAAGAGTGTTTCGTCGCAGAACGATTCCGGGAGACCTTGTACAAAGTTTATATTCAACGTTTTAAGTAATTGATCGTATATTGGTTGCCAGCATGAATAGATGTATACAATGTTATCGATTTTTTGTGAAATAACGCACGACATGTTTTCAATAATGTCTTTGACAAAGTATGTTTTTCCACAATTAGAGGGACCACTGATAACAAGGCTGAAAGGGTGTTGAAGCCTACCATCAAATCCTGAAACATCCCTAGTAGCCATAAGGTACAGTTGTATAGTCTTGGAGCACGCGTCGTTTATTGTAAACGACCTGTACTTTCCTGGTGAGTGTGTCGTTTTTGGAGAGATGGAACTGTTTTTTGTCGCGGTTATTGTGAAGGCCGTTGTGGTCAGATGGTTAGAGTACGCGGCTGCTTGGTCACAAAGGATTGAACAAGCCCAATTAACGATTCATGTGTAACCACTTTGGCATTTGTGGCATTGAGGGTTACACCCTTGCATTAACCTGTGTATTTCCTTGAGCGGTCCTATAAGCATAGCATTTAGGACCCCCGGAAACAAACTCAGTTATATAATCTTCGGTAGGAGCCCCACAGACTTGGGCGCTATTTAGTTCATCCGTTAAATCGCCAAGGTAAGGACCTAGAGGTGGGATCCACTCGCCGTCTCTGCTTGTGAACAGAATGCTGTCAGTGTCACAATATAAAATACGTTCCTGCAGTTTATCCAACAAATCATATAGCTCCATGCGAGCATAGGCTGTGGTCATGGCCCCTATAAAAACATTCACATCTTTTACTCTGGATGCGACCCCCTCTGTGTATCGCCATTGGACAATCGCTACTTCTGGTGAGATGAATGAGAACTGGCGAACATCAAAAGTGTCGCTGAACATGAGCTGTGTGAAGCGGGATGGTTCGGTTATGAGCTCAGCAGTAGTCATGTTGCTACGCATGGCAAATTTGCCCCAAAGACTATTCAGAAGCAATTTATTTGTATGCCTGACAGCTTTGTTAAAACATATCTTGGTCGGATCAAGACGAATGCCTTCGTGTGCATAATAGTCATCTATGTACTTTTGTTTTCGTCTTCCGTTTTGATATGCCCAGGGTATCCCGAAGCTTCTTTCTACGATTAAGAAATGTTTTAACATAGGCTTTAAAAAGCTGATCAGTTTTTTCTGGGAAATGCCAAACTTCAGCAATGGAAACAATCTTATACCCTTTCTCTATGGCTTTCTGTAATTCAAACGTCACCCAAACGCCAGACAACAACCTCTCTTGATCGCTATGTGTGCATGGTGTTGTTTGATTCATCTCAACGGCACACCGCCTTATAGGGGGAACAACGTTTACCGTTACAGTGGTAGGGCAACACAGGGTGATACAGGCCTCTCGGGGTGCTACTGTACATTTCACAATGCCAAAGTATTTGTTTATGTCATCAAAATCCTTGTGTATTATTTGGGGGTGTCCTATTGGATAATCTCTTTTTAGACTGAACAGTTGGGTACAAACTTGTGAAATCATAGTATCTGATCTTTTCATCATTTTCTACCTTGTGGTACAGTTTCATTGCATTTGTGCGGCCTCCAAAGAGGGATTCTCGCGGATTGAGACGCCCTGGCTTTTCATATGTTAACATGAACTCCTTAACGTCTGGGCTTTGTCCACAGACCGTCTCCAATCACATTCCCACATCACCACAACTTTTAGCTGATGCTTATTTTTAGAGCAGCCACTCTGTTATGGAACTCAATGCACAGATCACCCTGTGTTTTTTGTTTTTGGTGAGAGGATTGATTTCACCTGACGATAGCACTTATCACAGCCGTGAAAGAAGCAGCCATTAAATTCATAACACGTGTGTGTCTTCACAATAGCCATCTACAAAGAACTGACCAAATGACTTTTCACCTCTGTTCAGGCGTGCTGTATGTCAAGGCCCTCTGTCTGCAACATACTCAAGCCACTGTATTGAAACATCAGAACATGTCTTGTTTTGCCTAAGGTAGGCCCCTCTTCTATGTCAGAGCAACAGAATCTTTGGGGAGGAACAACGGTTTTAAATACACCCATACATAGAGGACGCCAATGTAGCGAGGTACAACGGGTCTAGGCCTGTGCACTCGCGGAAGGCCTCTTGTATATTTTGCATGCTTTAATCAAAACCGTTAAACGTTAACACAATAGCTGAGCAGCTCTTTTCGAAGTCAGAGGTAAGGTGTCGCGGACCGTAACGTACCACTCCATGAACGTTTTTTAGAGGCGTCACTCATAGCATCATAACCATATAGAGCGTGCTGGTCGGATACCGGACCAATATAATTCTCATTCTCTCGCTTTGTTAAATTCGTGTGGGAAGAAGCCTTTGAGAAGATCGGGAGAACCCCATGGCTGCCGGTGTTTTAGATAGAGCCATAGGGATAAAACTGAACGAATCGATCCAACGTTGATTGAAAGTAGAATCGATCATCAGAAGCACCCTAGAACCGCGCCATAGTAATAGTTGGACAAAGTTTCTGACTCACCAGATACTCTAAAACTATATAACTGTCAAAACCTGATGCATTGTGTGCTATAACGCTGCATGTCATCACATCCGCTAGATGCGTCGCAGCTTCGACGCATTAGATGCACTAACATATTCGGCCACTAGATGGCGATCGCGCGTAGTAACGACGTGCGGCCGCGCGTCGTACATACGCACGCATTATTATCAGTTGGCATGGCAGGTTTGGCGCGTGTGAGATGACGTCACACATGCACGCGCAAAACCGCCATCTTTATACTACTCCGTTTATCCCGGCATCGGATTGAGCCCTGCCAATGGTGAGTTCCCAGACCCAGGATCTTGATGTGGGTCTGGCTAACAATAGAGTATATTATGGGACAAGTATTTACTCGCTGTATTGTTGAAACAATACTGCTCCTCCCAGTTTCCGCGCTGAAATTTCTGGGGGCGTACTCTAGCCTCGCCTGGCACTGTTCCAAGGTCTCCACCTGTGTGCAACCCCACGCTCTGCCATGGTGAAGACGGCTCCATCAGATGTTTCCTACCAGCGCTTTCTCTGACCCCTCCACATCCTATTGTGATTTTCTGTCGCCATGCTTTCTGGATAATCATCTCCTTAGTACTGTATTGCTGGAAATTAATTTTACAAAAACCCAGGTATCGGTGCCAGGGCTTTGTGGGGCGCTTGTATCTGCAAATCCACTTCATTACCTCGTCGTTCGTAACAGTTTTTAACAAACGCTATCACTGACCCATCTTTGCCCTGCTCTCGAGACCAAGTCATTCAATTTGTCCTCCAGCTTCTGTTGGTCCTTCATCATTTGTTGGAGAGTGGTGTTAGCTTCAGTACTCCACGTATCCGTTTATTATCGATCTGGGTCTCCATCTTGCTGAGTTTTCGTTTTTGCTCCTTTATAGCATGCATGTATGTCGCTAGCTGTTGGTTGACATCTTGCTTGAACTCGCGGAATTCTTCTCTCGTGTCATGTTCAATTTCTTCTTTAAACATTTTTAGATCTTGCTTTAGTTCCGATTTAAACTTCGCCAATCTGCTTACTTATAGCTTCAAGACCCATGCACCCCGTTCCTGTTGTTGAGTCGCCACATGTTGACCTTAACATGTTCTACCGGTATAAATCTTTACCCCGGTTTATCTGCGCGCCTCTAACTTTGCCTTTGTATGCCCCCTTCATAATCTTAACAGATTCAACTTTTTTTTTTGTTTTCTTTGAATTCAGTTTTATGAGGGTCGTAAATATTTAAGGAAGTACTGATCTTTTTTAAATTGACATCTTTCACCACATTAAACACATTTTTTTTTTTTTTTTGTCAAATGTGCTAGTTACATTAAAATTATACAAAATAAGTTTTGTATTCACAAATTCAAATTCATGTTGAACATACCATATCTTGCCTGTAAGACTTACATTTTGGCGACATTGTTTTAATTCTGAATTACAACGCAACGTCTCTAAAACATAAATGCATCCGGTGAAGTCATATAACTTCAAGTTAGAACTATTTACTTTTAACGCGGCGTTTTGCAAAGAAACATATTTGGTTCCAGGTTGCATTTTGTATAAATACAAAAGCATACTTTTGTTTTTTAATTTTGTTTGCATCTTTCACCACATTAAACACAAACAATCTTTTAAGTCAATGTGGTTACATTTAAATGATACAAATGTATTCAAAATTAAAAAATTCATATGCATATGTGTGCGAACATTAGTGGCTCACATGCAGCGGCAACATGACAACATGTACTGACAACATGAACTGTGTCTGTTTGTGTGCGTGTGTTTCATGTGTATAATGGCACACAAGCACAGGAAAGTTGTAGGAGTGTGTGTATGGATGAATATTATACTTTTTTTTCTATGGCGGTCATTTTGACCGTAAAACAAAAAATAAGTGTGACTAAGTTGAATAAATCACTCAAAATTCAAAGAAAGTAGTCACAATGAATGTTATGTGTTCAAATGCCATTTGTGGTTTGTGTGATCTGTTGAAAATGTTTTTTTTTTTTCACTGGTTCGCTTTTTGAAATTTGAATTGAACGCACCGGGCCAGAGACGAAGAAGGCACAGCCAGATGAGTGCGAGCAGCGGAGGACGTAGGACAGACTAGAGCTAAGCATGCACAGACATACGATCAACATGTACTGACAACATGAAGTGTGGCTGTTTGTGTGTGTGTGTGTGTGCGTGTATGTGTGTGTGTGTGTGTGTGTGTGTGTGTGAGTGTGTCGTGAGTGCGTGCGTAAGTGTGGGTAGAAATGCATTGACCTTTGGGCTTAGGCCCATTCAACCTATTACAATCACTTACTTGGCCTGTTGTAAGAGGAGCCTTACAGTTCCCTATTTTACAACCCCTGCCTTACACACGTTCTGCTCTCTGCTCCAAAGAGTGTAAAGATACTTGATTTAATTCTTGGTCATTGGCTCATTTCAAACGCATCAGTGTTACTCAAACTTACATTCATGCTGTGTGTGAGAATGAAAAACCTATCTTTCTCTGTTTCAAACGGGAAGAAAACCCTTTTATGCCCAAAATTTAACGCTACACCCCTCTTCTCTCACTGACTCATTTCAAACACATCCGGATATTTCATCTCTAACACTCATTGGATCATTTAAATGAAGATATTTCTACTTCCTGTGACGCTCATTGCATCACTTAACGACGTCATTTCCGGGGGCATGCCTTCCTTCTAGAAGCTTCCAGAACAGTCCAGTCACACACACCTGGAAGGCATCAATCACATTTCTGACAGGTCGTGACCTCTTGACCCCCAGGTCAAAAGGTCATCCATCAAAATCCCACATTCCAAAGTGACAGAAACCCCCGGTTATACTCTCTTGCCATCAAATAACGTTATGGGTCCGGGAGACCGAAGGCCAGAGCTGGCGAAGTAGAGAAATACCATTGAATACAGGACGGTCCCAGAGACCCGAAGGCCAGAGCCACGGCAGTAGAGAAAACCCCTCCCCCCACTGTTAGGTCAGATTTACCCCCATGCCTCCAGCAGACCACAGCTTGAAGGCATCGAGCTACTACACCAGCCAGAGCCACCCAGCAGCCAGCAGCTCCACTGGCGCCAACATCAGCAGCACTTCAACACAAACAAGCTGTTGCGAATGTCATTATTGTATATTTCAAATTTCAATATACACACAAAACAAGAAAACAAAAATGTTCTTGTCTGTCCTGTTTCTGTGGCCAACACTTCTCCAAAAAGTTGGGACTGGGTCACGTTTACCTCTCTTCATCACCTCCTCTTTAACCAAGCATCTGGGAACTGAGAAGACCAATTTTTTTTAATTTTTAATAGGAAATGTTTTCCCATTCTTGCTAATGCATGATTAAATGTGGGACATTTCACCACTTCTTTTCTTTAAGCATTTCACTACTTTTCCAGTCTTTTGTTGGCAGTGTGTCCCAACTTTTCTTTCAACGTGTTGCTGGCATCATATTCAAAATGAGCACAGAAAATTAAATAATTCTATTCAATTAAATATCGGGTTTCGAGGTGAATCTTCACATTCTGTTTCTATTTACATTTTACACAGCGTCCCAACTTTTTTTGGAATAGTTGTTGTAGATTATTGTCATTACATGTCATGACAGTACAGGATGCTTGGGCAGGAAGGGATCCCCATGTCCTGCTCTCAAAAATAGAAGCCTATAAATGATTTGATTGGGGCATTAAGAGGACTGGTCCCAACATGGAGTTGGAAAGTGAGGTGAGATGATCTTATTTAAACATTTTGCACATTTTTAGGAATTAAATGTATAGGCTAATTTGTATGTCAGTTATAGAGCTATCAACACCTTTTCCTGAAAAAACAATATAATATGTTTAATATTTCCTCACAGTCAATCAATGCACATCTGGCGGTATTGACGTGCGTAACCATAATTGTAAAAAAGAGCAAAGGCAGCATTTATAGACTAATTTTCTATGACTTCCATCTGGAACAGGGGAACCCAAGACTCAAGGTCTGTATTGGTATCATAAAAGACGAATAAGAACGAATGGCTGCAATCCTGCCTGAAGTTGCACTTATCTTCATTCCAACATTTTTTGGTTAAATTTTAGATGAAACCTCTGAGTACATTGTTGTAGGCATTATAAATGACCATAACCACTGGACATTAGTGGTAAAACAAATTCTAAACATCATAAATCTGCAAAAACCTTCATGTCAAGAACAGATGTATTGCTTATTTTTATAATGCTTGTTTTTTTAACTATGAAGGCAGGGCTGGACTGGGACAAAAAATTGACCCTGGCATTTTTGGCCCAGGCGGCACACCCACCGTGATTGGTCAGACAGATTCCCTCCAGATAGTCCTCTTAAAATATGCGTGCATGCTATGATATGAGTTGCCTAGTGTTCAGCGTTCATGTGATCGTTTTGGATCCTTCAAGAGGGGTGTCAAGACTTATCTGTTGGTCTTACACTTAAATAATTCATTCATTCTTAGAGTTATGATTTGTATATTTATGGTATTTTTATTAGTTTTATTATTGATATTGGTATTGTCATTATTGATATTATTACTATTTTGCTTAATATTGGCTTAGCAACTTTAAAAACTGTTTACTGTTAATTTTTAACTATTTTTAACTATTGTAAGATTCATATTTTGTCACTTTGGACAGAAGTGTCTGCTAAATAATATAACCATAACTATAACCCTTCCCAAAAGCTACAATAAAGCTGAAAGTAGTGCAGTATATACCCTGGAAAAGAGCACCAATACAAGGAGAAGCTAATTAAGCCATTCAAGGAACACTGATGCTTATATCAACACTGATTTTATAGATCACACAGACTTTCCAGCTAGCCAACAGGCTAACGCGCTAGCATTTTCAATGTAAGCTTAAGCAGTTAGGTTACCTGACAGCCACTAACTTTAATGTTACAGCCAAACTGCTTGTTATCATTATGACGTGGCACGCGTGCGCCGAACACACACACACACACACACACACACACACACACACACACACACACACACACACACACACACACACACACACACACACACACACACACACACACACACAACACACAGCCTCCCTCCTTCATGAAAGTCCCTGTTAATTTGCCTACTCCTTACCACATCGTCATCTACTCTCTCTTCCATCTTTTCCTCACTCGCTCCCATGGCCCTGTCATGGTCACTCGGCTTCTTCCCTGTCATGATCTGTTTCTGCTTCTCTGTATAGCCAGCCACCTCTCCTCCTCCTCCTCCTCCTCCTCCTCCTTCCTCTACTTCAGGTAATGCTGATGTTGAAGAAGCTACTACAGCCCAAACATGTCCGACATTTTTGAGGAGGAATCCGCCGGTAGATTCTTAATCTTTTTCTCCTGTAATTTCTCTGCACCTCCCTTGCACTTTGGTGGTCGTTTGTCCATTTTAACGTAAATGCTAAACTTCCAGCATAACTACAGCTCGTGTCTCAGGGCCGGGAGGCGTGGCCATAGTGGGATTAAATGGGGTGCGGCCGGAATGGGGAAGGGGGATCCTGGATTTTATTGGGTCAGGCCAGTGCCAATAAAGAAAATTAACCAATGGGCCGCAGTGAGTTCTTTATGGGCCGGCCCGGCCAAAAAATAAAAAAAGGCCTATTTATATCGGCGGTTCGGCCCAAAAGCCCGTCGGCCCACCGGGAAAATGCCCGGTATGCCAGATGGCCAGTCCAGCCCTGTATGAAGGTAATTTACCCAGGATCCAAGAAGTCAATATATTTGGATCTGCTAAGGGAGTCCAAAAAAGACCTCCAAAGATGTTTGGAAACAACAAGCTAAGGATTGCTAAACATTAACATTTTTGTTGTCTTATGTCCACTTTAAATGAAAAAAATGACAGTGGACACACTACCCATCAAAAGTTTGGGGTCACTTAGAAATTTCCATTCCACTCCATTATAGACAGAATATCAGCTGAGGTCGGTTGCATCGCTTTTTTAACCAGGGCAGCAGTTTTCAGATTACTGTACATTATGTGCTTACATAATTGCAAAAGGGTTCTCCAATGTTTTCTCAGTTAGCCTTTTAAAATGATATCAGATTAGTAAACAGAATGTGCCTTTGGAACATTGGATGAATGGTTGCTGATAATGGGCAATGTAGATATTGCATTAAAGATCAGCAACTTCTTTCCAACAGTCGAGAATCCTTTTGCAATTATTTATTATTTATTATAATTCCAGTTATAAATGTTAGACAAAAAATAGTTTTTAAGACAAACAATGACTTAAAGGTCCAATATGTAATATTTGTACTGTAATAAGTCCAAAAATGACACCAATGCCTCATCAGATATTAAGGAAACATGTTAAACTGAAATACTATCTTTTCTGACCAACAATGCTAATGTCAGTATTTTTCTTTTTGAAATTTACATTCCGTGTCGGAATTTATGTTTATGTTTTGATCTTTGTGTTGTTATCAACTGCCCAGTTTGACCGCCAGGCCGGGGTTGCCAGATATACCTGTAAAAACATAAACCCAGCTGGCTACAGCTGTAACGGTAGTACAGTATGAAAGCAGCACACAAACGAACAGGATCAACGGAGATAGATTCTACCCGACCTAAAAAAAAAAAAACAGCATGTTTCTAACAGTTGCGTGACCAGAGACGTAACAACCCCCTGGTAAATATTGGAGATGTATTTGAAAGATGGAGACAGCTTAGATCCAGGCTAATTTATCACAGTCACTAGGGACGGGCATTTTATGTCATTTCAACATTTGTGTACTCACATTGAATTATATAGCTAGAGTACCCGAGTTGGTTACTCGCAAAAACAATTGAGACATAGCCAGTAAAGTGATCCCGACTGGTCCTGGCTAATACCGCCATGCTAACCCTGTTAACTGCTAACGTTACCGGGAGGACCAGGCAAGCAGCCCATGGCTGTTTACAACGTGTAGTTCAGCGGCTGGAGCCGACAACGGTGAGTTATTTTAAGCCACGAGAGGGGGGCTGTAAATCGGGAAGAGAGTACTGTGAGTTTGCAGTGTGTTTAGCGATTGTTGCCGTAATTCTAAGCCAATGAAGTGTGTTCCGTCGGCAAGGTAGTGGTATTTTTTGCGTTTTGTATTGTAATTCTAAGCCGAGGAAGTGTGCCTGACTGGCGTGTAGAGAGAACGGTGAGGTTGTTGTGTTTTTAGCGGTTCATACTGTAATTTTAAGCCGAAAAAGTGTATCTGTCAGTTGGTTACAGAGCTCCGCGTGAGCACGGGCTTTTATGACTGTCAATATAGCCAGCATCTAACGTTAGCTACTCCGCTGTGCTGTGGAATAATGTCTGGCTATGTGAGACTAGCATCTAACGTTAGCTACTCTGCTGTGCTGTGAAGTAATGTCTGGCTATGTGAGAAAAGCGTCTCGCAACATTGTTGTGAATGCTGCGGTCTCAGCCTGGCAACCCCGTGAACTCGAAGTCTGGGCAGGAGGGGGGGGAAAGCGACTCTCCAGTATTTTGAATTGGTAGTGCAGTAACTATTTTAACCGCTAGCTGCCAGTATTACATACAATATTACATATTGCACCTTTAAACAAAAATGTTGTTTACTGACAACTGATTTGTCTCTGTAAGGCTTTATACAGGTTCTTTGTTACTAACAGGTTGTAATTTGGAACCTCTATAATGTAAATTTTGTTTTAATTTGCAGAGCTACTTTTAAAAAGACAAGATGTAGATTTTCCTGCAAATCAACAGAACATTAACCGATACAGGCTGCAAATCGCCATCCTAGAGAGTGGTAAGTATTAGGCTTTTATGGGATGTGTTGTTCAATGAAAGAAGCACTCTTACAGTTGCTGTCAAAATACAATATGCACTTGTCAGAATCATTCTAAAGGCTTGCTGTTTTTCTAGGTTTTTCCTTTCAACAGATGAACTAACAGAGACGTGTCACTTTTGTGGGGAGGCGGAGCATAAGTCGGACTGTAATTGGGTAACAAAATCAATAACCGTAAAAAGCTGCAATTTTATAATATGCAATCAGATATGTTCTGTTACTGTAGTTTTGCTGTAACTGGTGATACTATAGTTCTTGAGAATTTTTTTGTTATGTTATTCTATTTTCATAAGGACTAAGACTTTTGTATTTTTTAGCTCTTTATGAAATATATTAAGATTAGCTCTGTAACACAAGAATGAAAATTCTCACTGAAGACATTTTCCTTTTTTTCCAGATTCACTGTGACCTTTGCTGCCATTGGTTCCACCATTTGTGCATCAAAAGCCCACCAGCAGAGGGATCATTACTCATTCTCTCTCTCACTCCCTCCCTTGTAATTTCATCCATGTATATAGCCTGTTTCTTTTCAGGCAATATATTTGCCTCTCATGCTTGTTTGTTCTATGCAATGGATATGTCTGAAAATAATAAAGTATTTATACTTTCAGCCTTTTTATTCAATTTATTTGAGCTTCCACTTTTGACAGTATAGTATAGTTTAGCTTCCAGCTTTTCTAGAAATGTATTTCAGCTCTTACCTTTTTTAAAGTAATGCAGTTCAGCTTCCAATTAACAATTTTACATTTCAACTTCAAAGTTTTTCAGCAGTTCAGTGCAATCCATTTGAGATTTAAAAACAAAATCCTTCTTATTTCTGTATTTTCATCCATTTCTCACAGCATTTGTAAGTGTTCCATACTTCTTCATAATGTCAATTAGAAAATAAATTCAGACCTCACAATGTTCTACATCATTTAGCATCATTGAACTTTTAAAGCCTACAATTCAGTTTAGCATCAGCTTTAAAAAAAAACAAAAACTAAATATTCCACATCTTTAATACAGTAGTGTTATTCAACTTTTTAGTGAAATTCATGTTAATTAAAACCATTCATACTTTCCCACCTAGTCTCACTATTTCAACTTCTTACAGATTTAAGCTATTAATCCGTTTAGCTTTAGCAATTTAACTATTCCACGCATTTTCTGCAGGAAATGACGTTTTAAGTATTATTGAGCACTTTAATTGCATTTTTGAGGGGCTTAAACAGGCATTTGAATACTTGTTTTAAGTAATGTTCTTTATTATAATTTTTGGTAAGCCTAGTCTTTTTTCTAAGATTTTGTATAATTTAACTTTTTTTACAAGTCAGTTAGCACTTGTTCTGTAAAGGCCTATTTACTGTATCCATTTTTTAAAAAACCTCTTTTTGAACTGAATAAAAAACAAACCAGACAGGACAGACCCTTTGCATGTAAACGGATGGGGCACAGATTATATCAGGTGAAAAACCGTCCTGCATATAATTACATTATCCCCTATGTGACTTTTCTAGAAAACAGCAGACATCTCCATATTATCTCAGGCTGTTTGTGACCTGGTAAACACTTACAATAACACATGAGGACAGGACAGACCGTTATGTTAGGGGAGGGATACACCAAAATATGAGGTGAAAAAACAGCCTGATATTTTTGTGTATCCCTCTGTGTTATATATGGCAGACAGGTGAACAAAGCGGTTAATTGAAAGACCATATTAAACTAAATTTAAACAGAAATCACATTAGAGGGCAGGGAGGGACGGGTAAAGATGAGGAAAAAATATTGTTCAGGCCTATCAGTCGGCATGTAGCTAAGGTGCATGTCAATATGGAACTTTGGAAAACACTGTCGATTAATCCACAATAAACGACACATTAAACAATTCACACGTCGCCTTAATGTAACACAAATAAACATATTTATGTAGATGAATGAGACCCTTGTTACTATGGAAAACCCTGTCGAGTCCTCCACGTCGCTATTTGTTCCATTTAAGAAGTGAATTCGAAGTGCAGCAGTTAAAGCAGCACTATGTAACACTCTAGCTGCAGCTGTAGTTCCAATGAGACAACCTGTAGGGGACCCGAAGCTCAGCGCGGGAGTGCCTCCGCGGCTCCGCGCAGGGGATCCTGGCGGGGATAAGTACCTTGGCACGACACCGGCCTCAGCGTCAGGAAGTATCGTGCGATATCAGGGTCTCGCCATGTAACAAATTGCTTCATGGCACTGCACATATCCAGGAACCGGCTAGCATAAGGTAGCGATGGAGTTTATCACACTATCGTCATGGCTGAGCCGGCAAAAAAGAAGCAGAAAGCTAGGAAACGTGGTCGGAGGAGCAAAGAAAGGGAAATGGCAGACTGACCGAGAGAGCAGTCGAACCAGGTAAACATAGGGCTCCTAAATATCTATTCTGAAACTGTAAGGGGAGCTCTACAGAGAAACCGGCAAAAAGCCAGAAAACAGCAAAGAAATGGCCAAAACTGCATAGTGTGAGGATTAGCAGAAGATAGTGGACCCAAATGCAGGGAGAGGCAGGCAGACAGGGGAAAGATAATCCGCGAAGATTTATTTAATCCAAATACAAAACAAACCTAGGGAGTCCTTGGGCTGCAGCAGGCAAAAAACCAATACAAAATACCAAGGGAATCAAAAAACCAAGCAGGAAGAAACAGGGAGCACAGAAACTGGCGGTAGCTGGCGCGAACACATACAAACTATCAGGACACAGACTGATCGCCAAAACAATCTGACAACAGACAAAGGAAAGGGGCTAAATAAACTAGGTTACAAGAAGACGTAAAACAGGTGACACCAGGGCTGGGGAACAGGTGGAGCACATCGGAAAATCACACAGGCGGGAAAACAAAGGAAGTAAAACTAGGCATGACAAGACAGAAACAGACTATCAAAATAAAACAGGAAACAGAACATAAACAGGGAAATGCAAAACAGGGAACAGAAAAATACACAACAAAATATACACAGACCACAATACACAGCACAGGATAAATTTACAAGACAGGGAACAGAAAAATACAGAATAAATATACAAAAACAGGAAACAGAAATCTACACACAGGCAACAGAAATAGAACAAAATGCAAAGCAAAAATACCGAAACCATAACACATAGCGCCCCTTTAACAGTGCAGCTAAATAGCAGGCTGGTCAGCACACACAAGACAGCTCTGAGGATAATAGGGAGGAAAGAGTCCAAGCCCATACAAACTGTTAGAAAATAAGCCGAAAGAATCACTGCAGACTCTCTACACCAGGGGTGTCAAACTCAATTTCACGAAGGGCCACACTAGAAAAAGAGAATCACACCAAAGGGCCAGACATGTATATAGTTTATCTGACATGCTTTTATTTCATCGAAAAAGTTAAATATCTTTGACTCAATTATTGCATGTTTCATATAGTCTTCTCACTTACAGTTTGGTCCACATAAAGCTCTGAAATAGTGAGCAAAAAAGTTCCAAAGCCATCCTAGAATTTAGCAAATCAAACAAAACTAATGATTACATTTTCTAAGTAGGCTACCACACAGCTGACTCACAACAAGCTCTTTCGCAGCCTGAATATGCAAACTCTCTGCTTCTGGGGGAATTTCTTTTCTCAAAGTCGGCAAATTTGCCAAATTCTGCTTTGAGTGTCGCGTAATTGCAAGTTGAAGAACAGATACCCATGTTTTTGGTTTGACGCACAACTAGGTCGGCCAAAATATATTGTGAACCTAGATTGAGATGAGGGCCGGATCAGAATGAGTGAGGGGCGGATTTGGCCCGTGGGTCTTGAGTTTGACACATGTGCTCTACACCCTCTCTTTCCTGGACGACATGCCTAAATATGACTCAAAATCCAACTTAAATTTGTGTGTGTGTGTGTGTGTGTGTTTATAATGATTCTAAATTTCCTCTCAATATCAATATATTTATGCACCTTTCGTCTAAAAAGTTAATATCTAAATCATACTGTCGGCTCCAACATTAGGGGACGACTCTGAAGAAGCTTTCAGGCTTCCTTCCTCTCCTACACTCAAGTAGCTTAGTTAGTAGCCAAGTTATCATGTTAACTTCTTGTGTGCAGGAACCATTGCACCAGGGTCTAAGGATCTTGCACTTAATCTTCTCAAAGAGCTGCAACTAGAACATTTATTTTCATCATCTATTAATGAGTAGGTTATTGTCTGGATGAATGGATGAGTTGTTCTGTCTCTAAAATGTAGATCAGTGTTTCCCAAAAAGCCCAAGATAATGTCCTCAAATGTCTTGTTTTGTCCACAACTCAAATATATTCAGTTTCCTGTCGCAGAGGAGAGAATAAACTAGAACATATTCACATTTAACAAGCTGACGTCACACAAGTTGACCTGTTTTCAATGAAAAAAATGACCTACATGCAAAGTGTGTTAATTCAGAGGGTTCTTAACATATAATATAGACCTCCATCTCCACCTCTGTCCCAGTGATGACTAAATGTTAACCCCTCCCTGGTTTGTCATTAATCACATCTGAAGCTCAGCTGGCACCGAGTGATGGCTGATGTGTTTTCCTCTGCTGTTAACGTGGAAGAGGGAAAACGTCCTAAAAGCTTAAAGAGCAGCCGCTTTAGCTGATGAGGAGGGGCTGGTTATGCATTCGTCACCAGAACAAACAGATAAACAGAGAGATCTCTCTGTCACAGTGTCTCGTTTGAAGAAACTCCAACACAACAAGTTTGTCAAGATGAGAATAATTAAGTGTTTCCTATGTTCCCAGTACTACCACTTCATAAAGGAGACACCTGAAACCAAACCAGGAGCCTCTATAGCCCAAACCTGAGGACTGTGGGGCTGTTGAAGAAGAAACCCATCTCCTTTAAGAAGCAGACCTGAGGACTGTGAGGCTGTTGAAGAAGAAAACCATCCCCTTTAAAACGCAGGGCCTTCTGGAGATGGAACGGCACAACTGCTTTACAAATCAGAATCAAAATGGGATGTTTAATCATTGAAATCTTATTTTTAAAGGCTGCAGAAAGTGAACCTGCTTTCCTGCGATGTGACCACTAGATGTCGCTGTTCACCAAGGATAACCCACCGTCGTGTTCAAGCTAACTG
The DNA here is from genome assembly GCF_010015445.1 of Perca fluviatilis. Taxonomy (NCBI): domain Eukaryota; kingdom Metazoa; phylum Chordata; class Actinopteri; order Perciformes; family Percidae; genus Perca; species Perca fluviatilis. The sequence continues at coordinate 4,508,963 of NC_053124.1, read as the reverse complement.
ACTGCAGGTTCTCTCTTTAGGGCTCCTCACATGCAAATCCCAAACTGTTTCAATGGAATCACAAGTTGACGAGAATCCTAGGACACTTGATAATAGGTCACATGTGTAGTTTATTTTAAAAGTACATTTTATTAATGATGTTACCTAGGAATGAATCCCATATTCTATAATCTTCAACTCTAGTAAACTGTTTACTGAACGGCAGAGCCCCTATCATCTACCATGGTAAACTGTACTGCTCTTTTATTGTTGTCAACAGCACTGGAAGAAGTGTTCAGATCCTGTAATGCAGTAAAAGTACTAATACCAGATCCAAACAGTTGTGCGTTTAATGATCTCCTCATTTCAAAGGGGCCCGTTTCAGGAATGAGGTTTAACAAACTATGAGTCTAACCCTGAACTCTGGAGTCTAACCCTGAACTATGAGTTGATTTACCCTGAGATGGAAACTCTGACTTTTGGTTCCAGAACAGCTGATTAGAGTTGGTTCAATCAACTCAGAGTAGGTTCACTCAGAGTTGCCGTGGCGTCCACCACCACAATAAAAAGGCAGCATGAATGGAGCCATGATGCACACATACAGTGAGTTTGAACATATATTTAGTTTAAAAAGCAACACACACAGCTGCTGCAAAAGAGAGAGAATTTGAGTGGGAGAAAATTGCTGCAAGGGTATATGCGTATAGTGTATTAATATCATATTTAATCATAAGTATAACATTACTGGTGAAATGGTATTGAACCTATAAACTATTTCATTTTAGGTGCGCAATCCTGCGGGTGAAAAGGTCCTAGGCTACTACTCCCCATTCTGAAGCTGCAGCACATCATTAACAGAATTATAATTCATAATGTTTTATTTCAAAGGGTTTACATCATTCACCTGAAATCCTTGGAACTCCTTTTTAATTGCTCTTACTGGTTTGTGTCCAGGGAAACTACTACAAAATGGTTAAAACGTGTTTCAGAGCGATCAAGTCGCACTCTTCAGCTTTGCTACAGTGGCTTTAATAATATGCTCCCGCATCACCAATGTTGTAAAGAAAACTGCCGTTTGCAAAAAAGTCTTAATGTGACACAAAGATATGTGCTGGGATGTAGAGCATATTAATGATGGGTGACGTTAGTGATAAGAGGACGGATAAGGTTATGTAGGCTACATAACTGATAAACGGAGGAAAAACGATACCTCTCAAACAGGTAGTTATCTGGAAATGAAAATACATCTATAGTCGGGACTCAATATCATCTCCAGACCAGTGGCAGCTGCTAGTCATTCAAATTTTTTCAAAAATCTTAAGTGTTGCTCTAACCCTGCTAATGCGTAGTTTCTCCTCGTAGGAAGACTTTCAAATGGCTTTACCAAAATCCAGTCGACAATATTAGCATTGTCTGCCATTGTGTGCAGTTTGCTAGCTGGCTAGTTCACCCCTACGACACTAGCCTAGCCTACTGTATGAATGAACGAATGAACAAACGATCTAACAAAACGATATTAAACTCGAAGGAGGAAATGTTGGAATTAAGTTAAACTGAAACAAGGAATGTGGCTTATAATTGTATGAAATGTATGATGAAAATCGGCTAGCAATTTCGCCAAGCAAATACCAAGAAATAGGTTGCAGCAGTTTGTCATTCAACTACACTTGCAAAATCTGCGATGGGACTGAGCTGAGCTCTGCTTGAAGTTGAACAGTTTCGGCGACTTTTTATAGTACAAAATCGCTGTCAATCAAAGGAGATACAGTCCTTCGACAGACCCTCCAATCATCACGCAGAAGCCCAGACTCGTCTTCGAGATGAACGTATTCTAACGCATTTTAGTCAATAAATTGTTAACACAATAGTACATATTTGACCATTACATTTTAGACATTTTAGGGGAAGCTGAGCTTCTTAAGAGTCTTAAAGAAATCGCCACCGCTCCAGACATATGTTTAACTCCCTGTGAAGTAATACAGCTTCTTCATCAACGGGATCGCTGGACAAAAGGAAATGCTATGTTTTGAGAAAAAAAAGTTGTATAGTCTGCCCTAATGTGGTTAATAAACCAACACTGTTTTTTTTTTTTATGCAGATAACAAACTGGGTTTAAACCTCCTACAATACAGACTGAATGAATGAATGAATAAATGAATGAATGAATGAATGAATGAGGAAATAAAAAGAGCTGTGTCAGAGGGAGGAGACAGAGAGAAGAAAACCTGCTCCAGACCAGGTTAGGTTCACAGACTGAGTTCCCATAGTAAGTGACTCTGAGGTTAAGTTCCCATAGTAAATGACACTGAGGTTAAGTTCCCATAGTAAGTGACTCTGAGGTTAAGTTCCCATAGTAACAGACTCTGAGGTTAAGTTCCCTCTCTTTCTGAAAGGGGCTGGAGTCCCCCCTCTCTCTCAGGTTTGATTAACCTCTCTTTCTGTTTCCCTCATCTCAGGGTTAACTAACTCTGAGTTTTCACTAAACCTGCTTTCTGAAGAACCTGGTTTAAACGGCTTGTAGGTTGTTATAATGTTGGCTAGTTTTCATTTATAATAAAATATCAGATTTTACAAACTACATGTGTTTTAGCAATACAGCACGGGCATTACTAAAGATGAATACGATAGAACTCACTAGCGCATCTAGAAAAAAGAATGAATAGAGACACAAATTTCAGGAGTAATGCCATGTGATCATCTCCAAAACCGTGAGTTTGTAAATTACCCAAGAGGTTAGTTGTAAATACACAACCCAGTAATATGCCCGTGAACACTGGCTAGGTATTTACATTACAGAGAACAAGCATGGTTTGTTCTTTGATAGCTTTGGACATCCACCTACCTTTTTTTCCTCAGGAAATTAGCAATTTCCTCTTAAAAACAGTGTGAGATGTGCCATTCAGCAAAACAAGTTCAAAACTAATGATTCTACAACATGTGGACAGCACTGTGTTTTTATGTCACATTCAGAAAAGATTCCTTATAACAAAAGTATTGAGCATGGCGGTGCCAATCTTGTATGCAACGATACAATGGTTAGTCATTTTGTTAGGCAGAATACATCCAGATGTGTGTCATGATCAGAAATTTAAAATGTGTACAATGTTCATGCCACCTATAGGTAAAAAAATTGTGCAAAATGGTAATGATGTTTTTTTTCAAAAAATAAAGAAATGTGGAATATACATGTCTTACAATGTCTCAATTTTGCACTCCTTTTTATTTTTAAAACAAATTATACAGGAAAAATGCATTCAATAGATAAAATTAATGTAAAACATTCATTTAATGTCACAGGTTTACATACCACAGCATTTTCATATGCTTGAAGAAATTACCCACTCAATGGAAAAAATTTTAATAAAAAAATATAAAATGTATGTCACAAGTTAACATACAACACAAAGCATTTTCACATAGTTGAATAAAGAAAAAACACCTGAATAGAAAAAATAATAATAAAACAGATTTAAAAATAAAAGAAATTTATGTAAAAACATTCATTTAATGTCACTAGTTTTACATTCAACACTGACTTTTCAATATAGTTGAATTAAACAAACAACACACCTCAATAGAAAACACATCTCAATAGAAAAAAATAATAATAAAAATAGGTTTAAAAAAGTAAAATATAAAAATTAGTGTAATAATAAAAAATAATAAAAAATAGGTTTAAAAAAAGTAGAATATAAAAATTAGTGTAATAATAGAAAAGATTAAAAACTAGCCCAACGAAGTCTTAGTAATGCATGGTGTAATAATAAAGGTTCTAGGAGTACTAGCTGCGGCAACTGATGCCGCTTGTGTATTAAATACAGGGCCACTCTTAATGCCCTATTTAGGAGTCGCCGGCGGGGATCGTAAGAACCACTATAGGCACGCTTGTGTATTACTTCCACATGATGTATCCGTTTTAAAAAAGCCTCAATAGAACGCGTACGCTTATCTCTGTGTTTGGGATTACGATATTGGCACATACTTAAGCTAGCTAACGCTTTTAAAAAAAAAATATGTTCCACCCTTTTGGTCTAGGAGCGTCTGCAATCATTATTATGGGCTGGTGACACTTTTCAGCAGATCATACAGATGACTACCTTGGCACATTCTCTATTTCCAACAACTATTTCCCCTTGATCTGTCCAAGATATCTGGTCAATATTGTGTCGGGATAATGAAGCCAATATGTATTCTGCATTTCTTTGTTTCTTATAGGCATATGTTTCAACACTTCTGTTTTTAACATATTTTCTTCTTCATCTTTTGAATCCTTTGAATCAACTTCAGGCATTGATAATGTAATCACACGCTTCTTCGCTGCTCACCCTGTTTTTACCGTGACCAGGTACCTCTGTAGAATACTTGAATATCTTTTTAGCTTTTTCATATACATCAATGTCCTGCTGTTTCAATATATCACTCATGGCTCGGTCCAATTCACTTTGTACAGACTGTCGCAGAGATACATTTGAGGAGTCCGATGTTTGAGGATGCTGTAATGCTGCTAATTGATTTTGTGGAACCAAAAAATATTTTTCTGAGTGTGTTCCATCTCAACTCCTGTTGATAAGACTTGCTATGAATGGGATAGCAGCCCCCAGTAGAGGCAGTAGAAACCTCCTGTTTGATTGATTGTCTTTTTTTTTTTTTAAATGTTTAACTTTTTTATCAGCTATCAGTCTAATAACTTTCTTCTTTTCTTTAACAGCTTGTACTGAATATTAGACAACGGTATGTGACCTTGTAAGACATTCAAAGATATTTCACAAAGGGCATTAATAAAGTCTGGACTAGCGTTGCTCACAATGACACCTCGCCTCGGTGTATGCCTTATGTAGCATGTCTAACAATGTAAAAATTCCTCTCCATTCGGGTTTGACATTATTACACCTTTTTCTAGGAACGTATACAACCTGCTGTGGGGATATCAGAGCGGTTCTGAGTCTTAAAATATCGGGGGTTGTGGTTTTATAATCTATCAATAGATAGCCAAAGGTGTAACTAGTTGCGTCGTTAAAAGCCTCTAAAAAATATTTACTATTACCGGGGAACATTTGGCGTGCCAGTAAGCTTATCTGATGTTGATCTCTAGCATTTTTGAAAATAATCATATAGTTTGTATTCAAACTGATTGTACGACTAGCTTTACCTTGAATAAACAGATTCTGCACTAGATATATACAACTAAGACGTCTATGATGGACATACTGGGTGAAAACTTTTTGAACTTCCAAATTATCACTGGCTTGATTCATTAAATCGTCTATAATGAGCAAATTATTCTTAGTAGTAGGCAAGAGTGTTTCGTCGCAGAACGATTCCGGGAGACCTTGTACAAAGTTTATATTCACAGTTTTAAGCAATTGATCGTATATTGGTTGCCAGCATGAATAGATGTATACAATGTTATCGATTTTTTGTGAAATAACGCACGACATGTTTTCAATAATGTCTTTGACAAAGTATGTTTTTCCACAATTAGAGGGACCACTGATAACAAGGCTGAAAGGGTGTTGAAGCCTACCATCAAATCCTGAAACATCCCTAGTAGCCATAAGGTACGGTTGTATAGTCTTGAGCACGACGCCGTTTGTTGTAAAATCCACCTGTACTTTCCTGGTGAGTGTGTCGTTTTTGAGATGGAACTGTTTTTTGTCGCGTGTTATTGTGAAGGCCGTTGTGGTCAGATGGTTAGGAGGCTGCTGCTGCTTGGTCACAAAGGATTGAACAAGACCAATTAACGATTCATGTGTAACCACTTTGGCATTTGTGGCATTGAGGGTTACACCCTTGCATTTAACCTGTGTATTTCCTTGAGCGGTCCTATAAGCATAGCATTTAGGACCCCCGGAAACAAACTCAGTTATATAATCTTCGGTAGGAGCCCCACAGACTTGGGCGCTATTTAGTTCATCCGTTAAATCGCCAAGGTAAGGACCTAGAGGTGGGATCCACTCGCCATCTCTGCTTGTGAACAGAATGCTGTCAGTGTCAACATATAAAATACGTTCCTGCAGTTTATCCAACAAATCATATAGCTCCATGCGAGCATAGGCTGTGGTCATGGCCCCTATAAAAACATTCACATCTTTTACTCTGGATGCGACCCCCTGCTGTGTATCGCCATTGGACAATCGCTACTTCTGGTGAGATGAATGAGAACTGGCGAACATCAAAAAGTGTCGCTGAACATGAGCTGTGTGAAGCCGGATGGTTCGGTTATGAGCTCAGCAGTAGTCATGTTAAGCACGCATGGCAAATTTGCCCCAAAGACTATTCAGAAGCAATTTATTTGTATGCCTGACAGCTTTGTTAAAACATATCTTGGTCGGATCAAGACGAATGCCTTCGGTGCATAATAGTCATCTATGTACTTTGTTTTTCGTCTTCCGTTTTGATATGCCCAGGGTATCCTGAAGCTTCTTGCTTACGTTTAAGAAATGTTTTAACATAGGCTTTAAAAAGCTGATCAGTTTTTCTTCTGGGAAATGCCAAACTTCAGCAATGGAAACAATCTTATACCCTTTCTCTATGGCTTTCTGTAATTCAAACGTCACCCAAACGCCAGACAACAACCTCTCTTGGATCGCTATGTGTGCATGGTGTTGTTTGATTCATCTGAACGGACACGCCGCACATAGGGGAACATCAGTTACCGTTACAGTGGTAGGGGCAACACAGGGTGATACAGGCCTCTAGCGGTGCTACTGTACATTTCACAATGCCAAAGTATTTGTTTATGTCATCAAAATCCTTGTGTATTATTTGGGGTGTCCTATTGGATAATCTCTTTTAGACTGAACAGTTGGGTACAAACTTGTGAAATCATAGTATCTGATCTTTTCATCATTTTCTACCTTGTGGTACCGTGTTTCATTGTGATGGCGGCCTCCAAAGAGGGATTCTTCGTGGATTGAGACGCCCTGGCTTTTCATATGTTAACATGAACTCCTTAACGCTCTGGGTCATTGTCCACAGACTGTCTCCAATCACATTCCCACATCACCACAACTTTCAGCTGATGCTTATTTTTAGAGCAGTCACTCTGTTATGGAACTCCGATAGCAGTTCACCCTGTGTTTTTTTTTTTTTTTTGGTGAGAGGATTGATTTCACCTGACGATAGCACTTATCACAGCCGTGAAAGAAGCAGCCATTAAATTCATAACACGGTGTGTGTCTTCACAATAGCCATCTACAAAGAACTGACCAAATGACTTTTCGCCTCTGTTCAGAGCGGCTGTATGTCAAGGCCCTCTCTGTCTGCAACATACTCAAGCCACTGTATTGAAACATCAGAACATGTCTTGTTTTGCCTAAGGTAGGCCCCTTCGTATGTCAGAGCAACAGAATCTTTGGGGAGGAACAACGTTTTAAATACACCCATACATGAGGAGGCCAATGTAGCGTATGCAAACGGGTCTAGGCCTGTGCACTCGTGGAAGGCCTCTCTGTATATTTTGCATGCTTTAATCAAAACCGTTACATCGTTAACACAATAGCTGAGCAGCTCTTTTCGAAAGTCAAAAGGTGTGTCGCGGACCGTAACGTACCACTCCATGAACGTTTTCTTAGAGGCGTCACTCATAGCATCATAACCATATAGAGCTGGTGCAGGATACGGACCAATATAATTCTCATTCTCTCGCTTGTTAAATTCGTGTGGGAAGAAGCCTTTGAGAAGATCGGAGAACCCCATGGCTGCCGGTGTTTTAGATAGAGCCATAGGGATAAAACTGAACGAATCGATCCAACGCTGATTGAAAGTAGAATCGATCATCAGAAGCACCCTAGAACCGCGCATAGTAATAGTTGGACAAAGTTTCTGACTCACCAGATACTCTAAAACTATATAACTGTCAAAACCTGATGCATTGTGTGCTATAAAAGTATAGCCTCTGTATTTCTCCTGTCTGTAGTTCTTATGAATGATGCGACACAGTTTGTTGTTTCGTAGCAGTTTTTTGACCGGCCCATATGCATAACGATACAAAATTAGCTTCATGGCGTCCACATTGATAACGGTTTCGAAATCGTAAAAGATATACTTATCACTACTTTCTTTGCGTTCGACGGGTTGTATATAGCAAGAGTGCGTAGTAGCCCCTAAAGGCTCTCTACAATGTAGGCATTTAGGTTTTTTACAGCTGTGTGGATTTTTCGACACACGATATGTTGCGTGACAGGACTCGCAATATTTGATTTTATTGCAGGGTATAAGCCCGTGTTTCACGTCGGGTTTTTTATGGTTTTCAAAACACTGTTGCGATTTGCATATGCGTCCACAGCCTGTGCATTTAATGGTCTTGTCAGGTATACAAGCAGTGTAACACACATTACAAAGCCAACTACAAAGGTGCCCCAGAGGGTTCTGGTAGGTCTTGTAACACCCATCGCAAACGTACGACGCCCCAAAAAAAGCCGTTTTATTTACGATGAGATAATAATGTTCGTCATGCAAATACAACCATGCTGTTTTCACATCTGGTTGGTCGTGCGTTTTGAAGATCGTGGGTTTTTTACATCCGGCTACATGATGGAATATCACAATTTTCATTTTCAAATGTTTCTGAAATCTGTCAACATCAGAGAACGAAACCTTATGTGTGTAGTCAAAACCCAAATCACTATGCAGATGCTTGGCATAATTCATCTTCTCATCATGCGACCATCTGCTATTTACATAATGTGCCAGGCAGAGAGAAAAGCAGAGATTGTCGTTACCAGCGTTTTTCTTGGGGTTATACAAAGCATTACCTTTTTCTGACAATATTTGATCGTAACCAATGCTTCCTAGTTTTCGACGTCTCCCGACACCCCTCTGTGTTATAGCCATCGCTTGAGTTCAACATTGTTTGGATAGGGACATCTACGGCTGGCCCCCTTAACTCAACATTTAAAACGCTGTCCTGTGTTGCATTGCCCAAAGCCCTCGCTATTAAATCTGTTAAGGTGCTATACACCCTTTCAGGAACACTACCGATATCAGTCAAATCAATATTTCGCGCGACGACATCTTGACGAAAATTCAGCAGCATTAAAAAGGGGTATCTGTCTGGATGCTATTTCGGATGTTACCTTAGAAACGCGGCCGGCCACACTGCACACCACCCTGAGGATTTTCTGTGGGTGATGGAGGGGTACTATAAGCGCTTGTGGACGGTTGGGGACCGGTCTGCTCATCTGTACAGGATCGTTTTGACGGCTGAACACTCGGAAAACATGCAGGTCTCTTATTACTCTGATCTATGTCTGGGGGGTCTGTATTTGATGATTGTGTAGCGTCTGTATTGACGGTGTATTGCTGGAATACACGTCTGAAGGACCATTATGTGACAACTGTTCGGGACGGGACTATCTAATTCTTGTGTTTTCTCACTGTTGCTTTCACTAGCGCTAGCACTAGGCATAGATTGGGCCCAGGCTTCGAATATTTTGGCATGTATAGCACACAAACGTCAAAATCCTGAGGATTGCTTACTGCTCTTGTGTAATCGTCCTCGCATGGGCCATTCTAGTTCCTCGTCACTACTATCGTCCACACACACCTAAGGGTTCAGATTTTTTTTTTTTGGGTGCGTCGGCGGTGGCATTTTTTTTAATTTTTTTTTAAATTTTTTTTTTTATATTGTACACAAACTATAGCCTGTTTTTTTTACTGGGTGGTGCATATTCATAGTCTTTTTAAGGCATACCTATCATAGGTACAATCAGCGTGATTGAGAGAGCTGACCTGATTGGCCAGCGTGGTGCCAAAACCTGTGACCAAATCAACCAAATGCGCGTGTTAGCTCTGACCTGGCTGGCCAGCGTTGTTCCAAAGTCTGTGACCAAACCAGTCAATTGTGTGTTAGCTGTTTGCAAGACATCTAATTTATTCATAAGAGCATCGTTTTGTTTTCGTAATTCGGCTAATTCTGATTGTATTTGTTTATAATTGCCATCTGACGCAGGTTGTTGAGGTGTAGTGTTGACACAATACTCAAAAAGCTCTTCACCCTGAAGCAATGTCACCTGCTCAGGACCTCCTAGTGCCCCACAGTGTTCAAACTGGTTGTAAGTATTATAATTAGGCACTGCTTGCTTATCAAGGAATGGAACGTTAACCTCTAATACATTTACAGGATTGGTTACTGATGTATTACCCCTGTTACACTTTTTATCTGACACCGTTATGACAGAGGTGTGTGGTATACAGCTGACATAGTCGGATCCTTCCTCTGTGCTATAGATACAGTTAAAGAGGTATGCACCTACATTATATTCAGGGAACACCTGCAAAGATGCCTGACTTCGATTGATGGGCTGTAAACGCGTGTCTCTGCTATTTTCGGCGTCTTCAGACCCTTCTGCTGTAGCTAGCCGATTTGATTGAGGGGTGTAGGAGCTGTCGCTGTTAGTCCTGTGTCTTCAGACCCTTCTCCCGGTTCTACGGCATGGATTGTCTAGAGGTATAACAACATATTTTTCTGGTTAAATAAAGACACGCGACAAGACACACACACACACACACAACGACACACACACACACACAACACACACACACACAACACACAAACACACACCTCATCAGATGTCTTTTGTAAAGGGGTGTCCTTTTGTCCCCTCTCAATGGAGTCACTCGTGGGTGGTAGGGCTTTGGTGTACTATGTGTGAAATCACACTTAGATGACAACAAATGCAAGGACTCTAAGTCTTCGGTTACGGGCGTTACTTGCTAAAACAAAAGAAATGTCCTTTTTAACAATATATACATTTTATTTAAAAAGCTTTTATAACACTATGTAAATATATTCTGTTAGATACAAAGGTTTTCTCACCTCTGCAGCTGTGTTAGGATCATAAGATACAGAGGCCGTGTAAGAAGAGTCTGGAACAAAGGAAGGGCGGCGTCTTTGGGTGGGAAACCGTCCGGTATATGGCTTCTCAGGATGAAATAAGCATTAGATTAGAAAAAAATCTCTTTTTTTTTTTTTTTTTTTTTTAAATACAACACTCTATTTTCATGTTTTTCTTTTCAATTCACCTCAATAGATCTCTTCTTAGATCCCTTTCTAGGCTTGTGTAGACATCCGTTTCTGCTCCATGGGGTGGCTGTGTGAAATCGTCCTCAGGCGTCAAATACAATGAAACTAAGTCTTCCGTAGCCTTTAGTTGCTAAAACAAAGGAAAGGTCTTTTTAACAACATATACATTTTATTTAAAAAGCTTTTTATAACACATGTAAATATATTCTGCTAGATACAAAAGGGTTTCTCACCTCTGCAACTGTGTTAGGATCATAAGATACAGTGGCCGGGTAAGATGAGACCGGAACAAAGGAATGGTTGGCGTCTTTTGGCGGCGAAGCCTTTCTGGTATGGCTCAGGCTGTAATAAGCATTAGATTAGATGCATTAGATTATTTTTTTATACAACACAGCATTTTACCGTTTTTCTTTTCAACTCACCTCAATAAATTGCTTCTTAGGCTTACGCATGGTGAACGTTTTTAGGGGTAGCAGCTTTCACAGAGAGTTTAGAGAAGCACACGGCCTTTTATCATGGTTGATTTCAGCCGTATGTGCTATCGAGTAGCCATCACCATACGGATCCTTTTTGTTAGGAACGGATTGTCTAGACACAGAATATATATATATTTAGAGGACTAGAAACACGGTGATAAATTAAATAGTAATAAATATTACAGCCTGAAAAAGATAAATAGCCCCATAAATACCTGTTTCCAACGTTCTTATTCCTTATTAGAAGGACCTTTTGTTTTATGTTCTGGTGTGTTGGGGTCTGTAGGATCGGGCTACACAGCTCTTTTTTAAAAACAAAAACAAAAAATTAATGAAAACACAGTACTAAATCAATTAATGCTGTAGTGTATAATATATTTATAGGTTTTTACCTTGTGGTATAAGTGTTTCATCAACTAACACAGCCACATTGTCCTAGCTCTTTGTAAAATCACCTAATGACGCAAACTGCATTATACAACAAAAAAAACTTTTTAAGTCACAAATGACTGAATGAATTAAACACCTTACAATAAGCTTTTTTTAAAATTTACTCACCAAACGCAGCCATTTCTGTAGAAACGAATCCTCTTTTCTTCAGAGGTCTTTGTTGAGGCAGCTGAGAAAACGAGGGAAAATTTTAGCTAGCACCTTAGCTAAAAACTGCAGGTAAAAAGTGAGCAGTCAGCCTTGAAAAACAAGGGGTTTTAAACACCACAAACCACCCCCTTTTATGACGATTTAACACCCACAACAATAGACCCCACATTTACAAGCTAACCACTGGTCTAACACGTGTTTTTTTACTATCGTCATATGGTACAAACCACGCCGCGATACGAACACACCGGTCAAAGTTTTAGCTAATTCATGAATGACTGAATGAATTAAATATCTTTGAACATCCTTAAACACAAGAGGTGCTTTTAAATTTACTTACCACTAGTAGGTATTGCTGAAAAAACGAAACACCTGCGTTGCTTTCACCAAGAAGAATTAAAAAGTGAAACTCCAGAGGGTTTTTTTTTTTGATGAGGAAAAACGTGGTAGCTATCTAGCTAGCTACCAGACTAGCTAGAAAAAAGCATCTAAAAAAGAGACAGCTAGCATGAAACAAAAGGCTAAACAGTGCACTGCTGAAAAAAGGATCCTCTTTTTTTTTTTTCTCACAAAAAAAAGAACAACTCACTGGTATTGATTGTGGAAAAACGTGGTAGTAAGCTAGCTAGCTAGCAGAAAAGCTAAAAGGTGCAGACCCCCGCGGTAGTACGCGAGAGTGACCTCATTCGAGCGGGTGTGAGAGGCCAGCTCAGCTCAAGGCCACAAGACCCTTTGCTGCGGGAGGCGTACGACCGCGATACCGACGTCATCACATCCGCTAGATGCACTAACATATTCGGCCACTAGATGGCGCTCGCGGGGTGCCGACGTTCGACCGCGACGTCATCACATCCGCTAGATGCGTGCGCAGCTTCGACGATTAGATGCACTAACATATTCGTCCACTAGATGGCGATCGCGAGTAACGACGTGCGGCCGCGACGTCATCACGCACGCTCATATCATCAGTTGGCATGGCAGGTTTGCGTGTGCGTGTGATGACGTCACACATGCACGCGCAAAACCGCCATCTCTATACTACTCATGCCATCTGATTTGGGATTGTAGGGCATTGCCCGCATCTTTTTGATTCCCAAAAGTTGACATATTCGTTGCACAATCTCGGCCTCAAACTGTCGACCTTGGTCACTGTGGATGACCTCAGGAATGCCATGCACCAGCACATAATCCTCAAACAAACACTGGGCCACAGATTGTGCTGTCTGATCTGGGAGGGCATACAGGTTCACAAACTTCGTAAAGTAGTCCTCCACTACTAAAACATACTTGTTGCCCTTGGAAGTCACTGGTAGTTCAAGAATGTCAGTTGCCACTATTTGGAATGGCCGAGTCGACTGGAGACCCCCCATTGGTGCTCGGTGCTTAGGCACAGGCGCCCTGCGAGTCTGGCATGGAACGCACTGCTCACACCACTGTCGAATGTCTTTCAGCATTGAAGGCCAGTAACAGGTACGCCTCGCCCGCTCCCACACACGTTCCACAGAGAAATGTGCTGCCGCAGGACCCCCATGAAGATGTTGCAGCACCTCAGAGATGACTGGGGGAGGCACAACCACTTGACACTGAGAATCCCTTGTGAGGGACGAAGTCACAGTTCGGCAGAGCAGTCCATTCACAACTGAGAGGCGAGGATATAATTTCCGGAGCCATCGAGAGCTGCCTCTTAGGTGCCCCCGAGGCGGTCGAGCCCTCCCCAGAGTAATCCAGTCCAACACTGTCCCAATATCTGTGTCGGCCTGCTGCAGTTCTCTCATGCCCATCCCATAATGTGACAGAGCATGCATAACAGACAGGTCATCTGCGTCACCATCCCTTCCCACAGGCTGCTCCTCTGTGAGAAGATCAGATGGAACCAGGACAGTTGAGGACATGGGGTCCTTGTCCGGCACACTTAGCTCTTTGTCCGAGCCTATGGCATTCACCTGACTGGCAGCTGCTGGAAAGGTATCGTTTTTCATACGAAACTCAGGGTCGGGAGGCCGCTGAGAGCGCATCGGCATTAGTGTGCTTTAGTCCATCTTTGTGTGTTATGACCCAGTTAAACGGATCCAGTTCCAGTATCCACCTCGCTCTTTTTCCTGTGGGTTCTTTGTCAAATGTGGACCAATGCCTTTCAGCGGGTGAGAGAGACTGACTGGCATACACCACCACTCTCTCCAATCCTTCTCGGTCTTGAGCCAGCACAGCCCCCACTGCTTCCAAGGAGGCGTCAGTATAAACTTTGAAGGGGACATTGAAGTCAGGCATGGTGACCACTGGGGCAGATGAGAGCACCCCTTTCAGGTACTCAAAGGCCGCATCACAATCAGAAGTCCAGTGGAAAGGTGTGTCTTTGCAAGTTAGGCGGTGCAGGGGTGCTGCATGTTGGGCAAAGCTCTTAACAAAATGTCTATAGTAAGAACACAGGCCCAAAAATGCCCTCACCTCAGTGGGGTTTCGTGGTGTAGGCCAGGTCCTGACCTTGGAAGTGTTACGAGGGTCTGGCTGCAGGCCATGACGAGACACAATGTGCCCCAGAAACACTACATAGTCTCGAGACAGATGACATTTTTTTGGATTAAGTTTGAGGCCCGCCGCCTGAATCCTGGAGAAAACTTCACGCAAACTGGAGAGGTGCTGCTCAAAGGTGGGGCTGTATATCAGAACATCATCCAGGTACACCACACACAAGTGCCATGGCAGCCCTCTAAGTACCAGCACCATCATGCGCTGGAACGCAGCGGGTGAGTTGGTGAGGCCCATAGGCATTGATCGCCACTGTTACAGGCCCCTGCCAGTCGTGAAGGCTGTCTTTTCCCTGTCCTCTTCAGCGACCTCAACCTGCCAGTAGCCATTTGAAAAATCTAAGGTGCTAAACCAGAGGGAGCCCGCTAATGCATCTAAGGTATCATCCACCCTTGGGAGGGGATGAGAGTCTTTCACAGTTATACTGTTCAAGCGACGATAGTCGATGCAAAACCTCCACTCACCATTTTTCTTCTTTACAAGAACGACTGGCGAGGCCCAGGGGCTGCAGCTCTCCTCAATCACCCCATCAGCTAACAGGGCGGTCACTTGTCTGTCTATCTCTTCCCTCTTATCTGGCGAGGTCCGGTAGGCATGCTGTCGCACAGGACGGTGATCACTCGTTTTGATGTGATGTTTGATAAGCTTGCACTTGCCAATCACTCCCGTGGATGTGCTGAATATCTCCTTATGCTCTTCCAACAATGCATTCAGCTGCGCTTTCTGCTGCTGACTGGCCGGGGACTCCTGCAGCGACAGAAGCGGCCCAGCGCGCTGGAATAGTAGAAATTGTATTTGTCTGTGGGAGTGACACAAGCTCCCACTCATCCACAGAAAAAAAACTCTCCCAGGTGCATGCCCTCTCTCAATATGATATCCTGATTAGTAGGGTTCAACACACGAGCTGTAGTAATCCCGTTCCTTACTGAGGTCACTGTGTGGGCCACCACACATTCACTTTTATTCTGGGGATTAGGCTCTAGGTAGCCCACAAAGTCAGGGGGGTTGGCCTGGGCCAACTGAGGAGACATTTACAGGCACCAGCATCTCACTGAGTGGAGGCAATGTCCTGGCAGTGGCAATGGAAACATTACAACATTCAGGAATCAAGTCTTTGCTGCTTAACAGTGGAATGGTAGTGTCCCATAACAGCAGCCTGCCACGAGCAAAGTCCAAGAGTGCATGGTTGGCTATAAGAAAGTCCATGCCCAACAGTGCTACTTGTGTAGACCCCCTAAGTACATGGAACACATGCTGCCAGGATTTGTTACCTAGGTGTAGAGTGGCTGTTATGGTGCCCAGCGTGTCCAGCATCTGACCGTTCACAGCACGCGCAGCAATAAAATCAACATTGAGGGGACGTTTGCGAAGAGCTGGAACTGACATGCGAAAGTCTGCACTGATGTAGGAATCTGTCGAGCCTGAATCCACCAGGATGTTCATTTCAGTCCCTTCTATGTTGCCCCTCACATATGAGGTATGCTGCAGTCCTGGGATGTCTTTACTTGGTCCATTACAGGTGGAAGAGATAAGTTTTCCTTCCACCAAGTGGCCCATGGGTTCTGTAGCTGGTGTTTGGGCCACAACATCAGCTACAATTCTTTTCCCGACTGGCTGGCTGGGTATTTCCCTTTGGGGGAGAGGAAACGCACTCCATGCCTCCTCGGTGTGTCATCGTTAAATGGGGGCATGGCAGGTCTCCGGTCGCGGCCATTTGGAGAGGGGGCTCGGTTACCGCAGGACACCTGATAATCCCCTTTTTCCCCGGGACTCCTCTCTGCTCCACGTTCACGCCAGCCACGGTTAGGGGAACGCCCTCTCTGTTCACTCTGTGAGCTACGTGACTGACAGCCCTGTCCCCAACAGTCACACTGACATCGATACATGCGCCCCTGGGGAAGGGCTTTCCATTTATTCTTCCAGCCGTTGGATCTCAGTAGGTTATTTTCCACCGCCATGCGTCTCATTTCGATTCTCATTTCTTTCATGTCCCCTGTAAGGCGGTCCATAGCTCGATACAAGCCTCCATCGGATATGGAGTGCACTGTCGCTGCTGTGCTATTCCCAGTAGGGGCTTGGCGTTAGTATAGTGTTAGTATAGTCCATCTTCAATGTCTCTCTGGCTATCTCACATCGGCCGGCGATCGTCAGGGCTTCATCCAAATCAGTAGCCCCCTGCTCGTGAGATTTAGCTCTCAGGGCTGGGTCGAGTCCGGCCAGAAACCTGCGGAACTTTTCCTCTTTCTGAGCTATTTCACCATAGCCTGGGAATGCTTCATGCACTAACTTGCTGATATCTGCTGCATAAACTTCCAAACTCTCCCCTGGAGCACGGAGGCGCGCAGAGAGGTTTGCTCTGAAACAGTCCAGAAAATGTCTTTGTCCAAACGCCTCTTGTAGTTTATCCTTGACTGCAGAGTAGTCTGACTGCACGGCTGCTGGCAGGCTATCCCACAGGAGAAACGCAGCCTTTGTAAGCCGTGTTGGTAAAATCCTAGCCAGTTCATAGTCATGGTCACGTTCGGTGCCTCCTACCAGCGCCTTCCCAGCCACTTCATACTGCCGGGCCCAGCAGGGAAAACTTTCATTCACCTCTCCAGCGAAGTGTGGCGGGAGTTCAATCCTGACGTTGTTTGAGAAGGGCCCGTCCCCACGACGCTGTCGGCAGTCCAGCGGGTCTCCTTCAAACTTCCACATTGTGTCGTTTATTTTCTCTTACTACCCTCTCTAACTCAAACAAAAAACTTCGAGGTACAACGAGCGGAACTAATACTCGTGCTACTATACACTGTAAAAAGCTAAGCTAGCGCGGAGTTAGCAGTGGCTAACGCTACCTGACTTTACTTGACAACTGCCTACCGATGTAGCTAGTAAACTTACGATAAGCGTCAATGGAGAAAAGATCCCACCGCTGCCACCAATGTAACCGAGCGTTTCTTAATTGTCTAAACTCACTGTTTGACTCTAAAATGAAGACACGGGCTTCCAATGCCGGAACCAAGACACACTGCACGTCTCACTTTATTTTTCAAACTCAACACAGACCAAAAACCAACGTCCGAAAGTACAAAGCTTTTTTCACTTCTGTTTTCCCCATCAAAATAAAAGCTCATGTTTACTTCAACTTCCTACTAAGTTTCAATTGAGAGGTTAGCCTACATAATAAAATATCTTACAATATCAATAGAAATTACTAGATTGAACACGGCTGCATAAATCTTTGCGTTTTTGTGCATCCTACAGTCTTAAATGTGTTCGTAAAATGAAACTTAACATACAAAATCCAAGATGGCTGACTTCCTGTCATGTGTGCTCAGAACAGCTTCAGCTTCTCTCAGATCGTGTTCTACCCTGAAGTGAACCGAGACCCCCATTTTTACTCTTAAAAAGCATGACCAGAGTTCATTTGTTTGTTCCGCGCCAGAGTTAGGACGAGCCCAATACGAACCGGACTATCCGACCAAACGCTCCAGCGTTCATTTGAAATGAACCAAACGAGGCAGGTGTGAAAGCAACCTTACAGTAGTCTAGCCTGCTAGTTTTTCTGTCAGATACCCTTTAATCCACGCAATTAATTTTAAGGCGGTAGTAGGCTGACTTGGTTTGTGTCTTTATGTGCTTGTTGAAATTTAATGTGTGCAAATTTAAATAAGAAAAGCTCCTCTACTGTTTCAGTGTCAAGTGAACGACCATGCAGCCTATAACAAGTTAATGGAATAATTCAACAAACCATTCACATATTAAAATCATCAAAACAAGTATTCTGAACTGTATGACATGTAAGACTCTATTGTATTACATGTCATCGACATTTGTTTGGCAAAATCACAATGTACATGAAAACCTCTTATATTGATAACATAACCCCTTATATTCATCATTAAATTACTAAAATGTCTTTTGCTCACGTCCACTGCAGTAAATAAATTTTTTTAATCAGATAAGAGAGTTCAGAAATAACATTGGTTATACAAATACGTGCGGGTATGGTTAAATTAAGTCATGTTCAAGAATCATGCATATGTCATGATTAGTCCCTTTTTTACATGGGCTATTTGTGGATGGAAATGCACTTTGTGAGATACGTTCTCAAAACGTTAATACAGAGCTTTGACTGGGTTAGAAATTTAGGACCAAAATGCAGAAGTGACATGTCACGTTTCTTTTTTTTTTAAAGACAAACGTTAAAACGACTTGAAGTTAAAATGCAAGTTCCAGCATTGAAAAAAAGGAACAAAGCAAATTGCTGCCACCTTAAAATACTTTGGAACTTTTATAATGATCTTTTGTATGAACATGCTGTGATGGGAATTTAAATGCTTCCAACAAAACCTGCACCCTATAGTTGTTGCATTGGAATCCAGAAACCCTTTGTTGTTGGTAAAATGGGACTAAGGAATACATGGGTAACATCAGGTTATCATAGGTCACACACCAGTGCCGGGAAGATCTATTTGGCTACTTATTTTAAATTATAAAGGTGCTGTTCTGGCCAAATTGTTTTGACCAAATTGTGAATTTGGCAATCTGTATAATTTATATATACATATGAACCAACATTTTGTTGGAATTTATGTTCCGGGACTATTTCCTTTAAAGATTAATAGAAACAGGCTAAGGGGCCATACACCTTTCGGACAGACAGACAGACAGACAGACAGACAGTACACTCGTTTGAGATGAGCCAGGTCTGCGCAGAATCAATCACCGGCGATTGCCGCTTAGATTTGTGTCCGACTTGATCCCGACTTGCTCTGACGTCATGCACACGTGGGCAAAGATCTCACCTCACAAGATCAAGGTGGCCGCAGGTTTGAGACGCAGGCAGCGCAGTTGCTTTTCACCAACGGCAAGAACCAGGCGGACCCAGGGCATGCTGGGAAACGCCTGCCTCTCAACTGATCTAATAGCTGATTGGTTCAGAATCAACTCAACATGATAACGTTTTATATAAACGTTTTATTGATTTGAATTGGAGGGATTTTAACTGCTATTTGTCTGATTTAAAGGCTTATTCTGTACAAACCACATAGAAGTCAGAGAGACTATTCCTCTCCCTCTCCTACTCTCTCTTGCTCTGTGTGTCAGATGTTTAGCTATTCCTCAGCACTAAAGGAGGTTTAGTGATAAAGATATATGTAATAAATGTAGTTTATTCGCTGCTCTGGAGGCGAGGCTTAGTGAGTTTGAGGCACGGCTCTGCACCATGGAATCAAAATCATATGCTTCTGTAGCTAACCAGTGCTCCGTAACTGGTGCGGACCAACATACTGTAGCTTCTGTTAGCAGTCATCTGGCAGGCCCCGAGCAGCCAGGCGAGTATAATATAAAAGTTATTAAAGA
Source organism: Perca fluviatilis (assembly GCF_010015445.1). Classification (NCBI taxonomy): domain Eukaryota; kingdom Metazoa; phylum Chordata; class Actinopteri; order Perciformes; family Percidae; genus Perca; species Perca fluviatilis. The sequence goes on along the minus strand of NC_053124.1, from coordinate 4,489,013 downwards.
ATGGTCTGATAATAAAGGATTCTGCGGAAATACTATTAAATCTTCAATTTCGATGCCATATGCCAGCACAAGGTCGAGGGTGTGGTTAAAACAGTGAGTGACCTTATGCACACTCTGACTGAAACCAATTGAATCTAGTAGTGAGTTGAAAGCAATACTAAGGCTATCGTTGTCAACGTTCACATGGATATTAAAATCAGCTACAATAAGTACTTTGTCTGATATAAGGACTACACATGATAAAAACTCAGAGAATTCAGATAAAAATTCAGAATATGGACCTGGAGCTCGGTGAACAACAACAAATACAATTGGCTGTAATGTTTTCCATGTTGAAGATGTAGAAGGTTAAGGACAAGGCTTTCAAACGAGTTATAATTTAGTTTAGGATTAATTAACAGGCTTGAATCAAAGATGGCTGCAACTCCCCCTCCTCAGCCAGAGCCTCGTGGAATTTGAGTAGAACATATTTTTCATGGCACGTTTCATAGCCATGTTTCACTAAGACAGAATAGATCAATTTGATTATCTGATGATGATATTGATCTGATCAAATCGTTTACTAGTACTGCTTTAGACAGATATCTAATATTGAATTGTCCACATCAAATTTTCCTATTCTGTTCTATCATTGCAATGGTAGTTTTTATTTCCAATTTAGTTGTTAAGTATAGCGCCGCTTTTGTTTACTTTTGATTTAAATGATCTGAGTCTGGGGACAGACACTGTGGTTATGGGACTATGAGTGGGCGACTGCTCCAACGGAAGCACAGAGAAGCACGTAACATTGCACCTCTGATTACTGATATCAACCTTGGGTTGTCATGGTTTATAACCGATAATAGACTCGGTCAGATTTCTTGATATGAGAGCGGCTCTGTCCAGAGTGGGAGGAATGCTGTGTCTCTTAATCAGACCAGGCTTTCCCCAGAACACCCTCCAGTTATCTACGTAGCCCACATCATTAGCTGGGGACCACCCTGACAACCAGCGGTTGTCATCGCTGATCAGGTTTGGCAGAGGTCCAGAAAAAACTACTGAGTCCGACATTGTCTTTGCATATGCAAAGTGAATTTTAGTGATCTCCAATTTGCGTAATCCCTCTGACAGTCACCCACATATTTTCTTGTGTTTGGCGTTAATGTATGAATGTATGTATAGCTTCATTTTGTTCTTCATCTAATGTGGGTAAATCTAGGGAGTTCAGGAAGTAGTCAGTTTGGGTTACACTTCTACCTGGGGACTATATATATATATACACTTCGGGAGTATAATGTTTTATAAAACACTTCGAAAGCCTCCTGGATTTCATTTAGTTTATTTTTTATCGCTTTTGTTCTTGGATCCCTAATTTTATGAATTGTATTTTCCGCTGTCTTCTTTTTTAGTTTCCACGCCAGTACTTTCATAGATTTAATTCAATTCAATTCAATTTTATTTATAGTATCAAATCATAACACAGGTTATCTCGAGACACTTTACAGATAGAGTAGGTCTAGACCACACTCTATAATTTACAAAGCCCCAACAATTAAGAGCAAGCAGTGCGACCAGTGCGACAGTGGCGAGGAAAAACTCTTGGGAAGAAACCTCGGACAGACCCAGGCTCTTGGTAGGCGGTGTCTGACGGGCCGGTTGGGGATGTGATGAACAGTGGCAATAATAGTCACATTAATAATGGAACAGTGACTTCAAATGGTAGTCGTAGTAGTTCATGTCATATCACGGCGCTGCAGGGCGTTACAGGATGTAGCGTGGCCCAGCAGAGCATGGATGGACGTTGCAGGAAGCTGCAGGGTTCAGCAGGACGCAGCATGACATTGCAGGGCACCGCTGAGCTCAGCAGGGAGTGCAGCAGGACCACGGCAACAGCTGGAACCAAGATCTTGGTGCCAACGTTCTCCAAGGAAATACACTGGGGGGAAAAAAACATAAGGACTCCGGGGAGTAAACTCCACAGAAGCTAGGATTAATAACAAGCATTTCTGGGACCGGATACACACAAATGGTAATAGAGAGGGAGAGGAGAGAGCAGCTCAGTGTGTCAAAGAAAGGAAGGAAGTCCCCCGGCAGTCTGAAACTATAACTAAGAGAGACAGGTCATAAGGAGAGGTAGCTTTTTCGGGCTTGGAACTCTCCCCTGCCGGATCGGGCTTTGCTGGCCTGCCTCCCTCTACTTTGTTATATATTATTAATCTAACAATTATGAAGAGAAGCAGGTGGGCCAGTTAGGTGGACACTGCAACTCCTCACTCCCTAACTATAAGCTTTATCAAATAGAAGAGTTTTAAGTTCATTCTTGAATGCGATTACAGTTTCTGCCCCCCGAACCCAGATCGGGAGCTGGTTCCATAGGAGAGGAGCCTGATAACGGAAGGCTCTGGCTCCCATTCTACTTTTAGAGACTCTAGGTACCACGAGTAACTCTGCATTCTGGGAGCGCAGTGCTCTAGTGGGACAATAACGTATTAGGAGCTCTTCTAGATATGATGGTGCTAGACCATTTAGAGCTTTGTAGGTCAAGAGAAGGATTTTAAATTCAATCCTGGATTTTACAGGAAGCCAGTGCAGAGAAGCTAATACAGGTGAAATATGATCTCTTTTCTTAGTTCTTGTGAGAACACGCGCTGCAGCATTCTGGATCATCTGGAGAGTCTTAAGGGACTTATTTGAGCAACCTGACAGTAGGGAATTACAATAGTCCAGCCTGGATGTAACAAATGCATGGACTAGTTTTTCAGCATTGTTTTGAGAGAGGATATTCCTAATTTTGGCAATGTTACGAAGATGAAAAAAGGCTGTTCTTGAGGTTTGTTTTAGATGGGCGTTAAAGGATATATCCTGATCAAAAATAACCCCTAGATTTCTGACAGTAGTGCTGGAGGCCAGGGCAATACCATCCAGAGTAGCTAAGTCTTTAGATAATGATGTTCTGAGGTGTTTAGGGCCCAGGACAATAACTTCAGTTTTGTTAGAGTTTAACAGAAAATTATAGGTCATCCACGATTTTATATCTTTAATGCACGCTTGAAGTTTAGCTAGCTGACTGGTTTCATCTGGTTTGATTGACAAGTATAATTGTGTGTCATCTGCATAACAGTGAAAGTTAATTGAGTGTTTCCTAATGATATGATATTACCGAGAGGAAGCATATATAAGGAGAATAGAATTGGTCCAAGCACTGAGCCTTGTGGAACGCCATGGCTAACTTTAGTGTACTTGGAGGATTTATCATTAACATTAACAAATTGAGATCGATCAGAGAAATAGGACTTAAACCAGCTTAGAGCAATTCCTTTAATGCCAACTAAGTGTTCCAATCTCTGTAACAGGATGGTATGGTCAATAGTGAAAGGGAAGGTTAGATATAGGTCTATAGTTTGCTAAGACCTCGGGATCGAGGGTGGGTTTTTTCAGAAGAGGTTTTATCACAGCTATTTTAAATGACTGCGGTACATAACCTGTTAATAAGGACATATTGATCATATCTAGTAATTAACCACAGGTAATGCTTCTTTGAGTAGTCTCGTTGGGATGGGGTCTAAGAGACAGGTAGATGGCTTAGCTGAGGATATCTTTAACATTAATTGTTGAAGGTCTATAGGATAAAAGCAGTCTAAGTATATGTCGAGACTAGTCGTTATTTCTAGCGACTAAACCGGTGAACCGGCAAAAGGTGATGAATTTTATCTCTAATTGTTGTAATTTTATCATTAAAGATGCGCACTTTTCTTTAGAGCCACTTTCGTAGTATCTCAGAAACATTAAGTTTTTCTTGATTTCTTGTGTAGCCAGACTATTAATTTCGCCCCTGATATTTCTAATTTCTCTTAATGTATCCTGTGTCAAGTCCATTTTATGCTTTCTTTCTAATTCCTTTAGCTTGTTTTTTAAGTCCTCTAATTATTTTTCTTCTTAAATGAGGATATTGCTATAATTTTCCCTCTTAGAACCACCTTCAAAGTATCCCATAACATGTTATGTGAGGGGAGAAAAGACTAATTTCGGATTTAATTTGTGCCTTAAAAGATGGATCATTCAGCAGACTTGAGTTCAATTTCCATGTATTATTTTTTGGCCGCAGGTTAAAATCAACGGATAAGTACATTGGTGCATGGTCACTCAAATCTATTGTCCCAATTCCACAAGTATGTATTTTATCTTAATCCTTCCCAAGTGTTATGAAGTAATCTATTCTCGTATAAAGTGAGTGAGGAGCCGAGTAGTGAGTATAATCCCTTCTGTTAGGGAAAAAGTCTCGCCATATATCAATTAACCCCACCTCCCTGAAAAGTGCGTTTACTTTTTTATATAGGGACTTCTTATCGTGGGTTTTTATGCTAGTCGAATCTAGGTGTGGCTGTAGATGTATATTTAAATCCCCTCCACAGATCAGGAGGCCTTCTGTTTCCGTTACAATAATATCAATGATTTTCTGGAAAAAGCCAATATCACTCCCTGGGGGTGCATAGACATTCAATAAGGTAATTGGATTACCATCTATCTTTCCCCTTACCAAAATAAATCTGCCCTCCTTATCGCTCATTTCAAATACTTTTTCAAAATTTAGCTTGTTTGAAATGAGGGTGGCAACTCTTCTCCTATGTCCTGATTTGTATGAAGAAAAAAACAGATTAGTGAAACCCATTCTTTTCAGTTTTACATGCTCTTTATCTGTCAGGTGGGTCTCCTGTAAATAAACTACATGGGCTTTTTCTGATCTCACTTTAGATAAGATTTTACCATGTTTAATTGGATTCAACAGCCCATTAACATTAAACGAAATGAATTTTACTTTGTCACTAGCCATGTATCTTTACTTGTAAGTGTATCCACAGAATAAGCAAGATGAGACTGAACAGATCTACTCCCCGAACAAACAAGAACACCGAACATAATAGATAAGAGTGGAAAAAGAAAACTAAGAGTGATTCCAAGGCTGGGGTCTCTAGAAGATGACCCTGAGCTGAGCTAGATGAAACGTCTAGCTGTGGGGGAAAGCCTCTCACACCTATGGGCTGAGGGCCCCCCACCATGGTGCTCGAAAAATGGAGGAAAAATATCTCTGTTCATTAGTGTATCCTTATGCATCCCTCGCCTGTATATGTTCTCACTGGGGTTAAGGTATAGATATGAATATCTGAAAGTAAACACAGCGGCACCTATTATAGATTCCATTTTGCTCTCCTGCATTCAATAAATCAGTCAAAACTTATTGCTCCTCTGCACAGTGTGAGGGCTGCCTTCTGAAGGCTCGCAATCTCTCTCCGATATTTTCCTCTCGCTCCTCACCTGTCCCTCGTTGGCGCGATCTACCCATTGTTACCCAGGCGGAGCGGGACAGCTGCTTAGCCAGACTTTCCCTCGGTGTAATCACATTGACGGGCAGCCCTCTGTCCTTCATGTCTGTGGTCGCCTCCTCCGCTGTCTGGTACAGTTGTGTCCCATCCTCATAAAACACGCGTAGTTTGAAGTCTGGAACCGGACATTTCTCGGTTTTAACACTCGATTCGCCTCAGCATACTCCATCCTCTTCTGCGGGACTGCTGGGGGGTAATCTTGGTCGAAGTATATTGGCCTCCCGTTCAGGAAAACCTTCTTTCCCCACGCCTTGCGTAGAATTTCTTCTTTAATCCTATAGCGGAGGAATTTGACTATAATTGACCGTGGTTTGTCTTCTCTGTCCCCGACGGGTCTCGGCGCCAGCGCGCGGTGCGCTCTCTCGATGTCAAGAACCTCGGTCGGGGGGATCTCCAGCGTGTCCCGCAGAAGTTTCCCCACGAACTCCACCATAGATGATCCCTCGGTTCCTTCAGGAACATTGTATATCCTTAAATTCTCCCGTCGAGATCTCCCTTCATAGTCGAGTAGCTTATTTTCTTGGCGATACATGACTTTTATCATCTTGTTCATCACTTGCTCCACTTTTTGGACACGGTCTTCCACTTTTTCAATTCGCACCTCTGCCTCCGCTATTTTTTGGTTAACAGAGTTAATCTCCGATTTGATATCGTTTAGCTGTTCTTTTATGTCTTTTCGGAAGTCCCGAATCTCCTCCAAAACTTTAGCCAGACTTGCGGCCCCATTCGAGCCAGGGTTAGCATTAGCATCTCGTACCTGTGTTGGGTAGCTGTTCTCCGGATTTTCTTCATTTACCGGCGTTCTTTATTTATTTGCTTCTTCCCCATTCTTGCCCCTCTTGTCTGTTTCAAATGTTATCTGAAAAACTGATATTTGATGGTCTGGCGGGGCGAATTAGCTATTTTCGCGAGGGAGCTGTTACTTTAGGCAGCCATGGGGACGTCACCGGAACCTCATGGACTACTTTCTACTACTACTACTCTCAAAAAGAAGATGATTAAGCAAAGGAAACTAGCACATATCTAAATTAAAACAAACCTCGCGAAATTAAATGGCGTTCCAAATTGCAAGAATTTCGTTTTGATTGGCAAGACAGTCTGAAAACATAGGAACTTACTTACTCATCACTAATAGCAGAAAATAGGAACATCACAAAGTTTCTTTTCAGCACTATAGCCAGGCTGATAGAGAGTCACTGTGATGTGGAAGCAGGGAATGTGGACCGCACGCAGGCTTATACTCAAGGTTTTATTGATCACAAAAGGCCGGGTGCAAACCAACAAAGGAATCCAAAAACAGAAGAAACCACAAGGAGTCCCAAAAAGGCAGGCAACAGTCAGAGTCCAAAAACAGAAAACCAGAACTCACGGGGGAAAACTCACAGGATGTGTACTGACCAGGGAAAGCACCAAACACACAAACCGACAGGGCATGGACACAGACAGGAACAAACTCAAAACGATCTGACATGAGACAGAGGGAACACGGGGGTTAAATACATGAGGTAACAAACAAACGAGGGACAGGTGAAACACATTAGGGGAAACAGGGTAATCAAAAAAGGCGGGAAAACACAGGAAGTAAAACAAGACACGACAAGACAGAAGACTAGACTATAACAATAAAACAGGAAACAGAACATAATAACCAACGAACAGGAATACACCGTACAAACCGAGATACAATTAAAACAGGACAAACTGAAACACACAATGAACGGGGGAATAGAAAAACAGAAATATACATAACTGAGAACAGAAATATATACAACCGGAATATAAAAAATAGGATACATACAGAATTCTATAAACAGGCAACAGAAAGGGTACAAAATACAAATCAAAATACTGAAACCATAACAGTACCCCCTCCTCAAGGGGCGGATACTAGACGACCAAAAAAAAACCAAAAACAGAAAACAACCCAGGGAGGGCGAGAGAAAGGCCGGAGGAAGGCCAAGAGTCCATGGGGGAGAAAAAGTCACTGGGGCACAGGGAACAGAGAGCCCTGGGGGCACAGGGAACACAGAGAGCCCCGGGGGCACAGGGAACACAGAGAGCCCTGGGGGGCACAGGGAACACAGAGAGCACCGGGGTGCACAGGGAACACAGAGAGCACCAGGGCCACTGGGAACACAGAGAGCACCGGGGCCACTGGGAACACAGAGAGCACTGGGGGCACAGGGAAAACAGAGGGCTAGAAAGGCCACTAGGGACAGGGGAACAGAGAGGGGCCACTCGGGGGAAACAGAGGGGCCACTGACTTGGACGGGACCGACTCAGACCAAACAGACCGACGGGACAGACTCTGACGAGACAGACTGGGACAAAACAGACGCGGACCGAACAGACTTGGACAGGACAGACTCAGACACAGACGGGACGGACTGGGACAGAACAGACGCGGACAGAACAGACTTGGACGGACTAGTACAGGGCAGGCTCAGACACTGACGGGACAGACTTAGACTTAGGGGCAGGGAAAGTAATAGGGACACAGATAGTGAAGGGGACAGAGACGGGCACGGTGACTGGAAGGAAGACAGGCACTTTGACAGGGACAAGGATGGGCACGGTGACAGGGACTGAAACGGGCACGGTGACCAGGATGGAGACAGGCACGGTGACAGGGACAGAGACGGACACCATGACAGGGACGGAGACGGACACCGTGACAGGCACGGTGATAGGGATGGTGACAGGGACGGACACCGTGACAGGGACGGTGATAGGGATGGTGACAGGGACGGAAACCGTGACAGGGACGGTGATAGGGATGGTGACAGGGACGGACACCGTGACAGGGACGGCGATAGGGATGGTGACAACTGGGCTGGAGTTGGGGGTGCCGGAGACCAGCAAGTCTCCGGCACCCCCCAGGACTCGGCCAGCCCAGGGTCAGGGGAGCTGCACGCCAGCCCAGGGTCAGGGGAGCTGCAGGGTTGAACGTCAGCTCGGGAACAGAAGGGTTGCACGTCAGCTCGGGAACAGAAGGGTTAGACGTCAGCTCGGGGTCTGGGGTGAAGAACGGAGCATGGCAATGAGAGCCACGACGTCCTTTTCCTGCTCCATGGCCTCCACGGGTCCCAGTGAAGACAGCCAGGCAGGTTCCTTCATAGGGCTGTTGGCGGACAGGGGTGCACGCTGACCAGGCTGCATCCAAGGAGCTGCTAGTGGGCGTACTGGACCTCTGACTAGCAGCTTGGAGGTTGGTTCCCTCGGCTCTCCCAGTCCGCTCAAGCCACAAAGAAAACTGTCCAAACAAAGACGTGCAGGGCCTTGGCTCCTCCCCGGATGGAGTGGTGGCTCGACTCTGAGAAGCGGACGAAGAGGCAGGCGGAGCAACAAACCATGCACCAGCAGCTAGGGTGTTAGCCGGCTAGAGAATAGGCGAGCTGGTGGGTGAGTCATTAAGAGGAGTTTGAAGAAAACACTAACTTCTTCTTGACTTCCTCCAGGTGGGGAACAAAATTACTCACCCATGGTCTTTCCTTAAACCAATGCTGCTGGGTGGCGATCCTCTCCAGGACGTGGGCACACTGACTTGGTTTCGACTTAAACAGGCTCACCACGGTATGCTCAAACTCCGCCACTTTCTCCCTGCTGGGTCCATGTTGTCAGATCATTCTGTGATGTGGAAGCAGGGAATGAACGCAGAGATCAGGCAGGCAGGCAGGAGAAGGCTTATACTCAAGGTTTTATTGATCACATAAGGCTGGGTGCAAACCAACAAAGGAATCCAAAAACAGAAGAAAACACAAGGAGTCCCAAAAAGGCAGGCAACAGTCAGAGTCCAAAAACAGAAAACCAGAACTCACAGGGGGAAACTCACAGGATGTGTACTGACCTAGGGATGGCTGACGCGAAACTGACGTTCCGAAGCTTTGTTTAGATCCCGAAGCGCAGATGTTTCGAAACACTGATCTGAAGCGTGATTCACCCATACACCCATGTCACGTGACTACGGCTAAATGAAGCATCGGAGTGTTTCACAAGTGTTTCGACAGGTGGCATGGTCCGCCGAATCAGAGTTTGATTGACAGGGTCTGGAACAGACCACACAATCTCTTGGGTTTTGTGAGGAGTTGATTTTGTTGAGATAGGGGTTTTTTTTGGTGATATAGTGACATTTATAGTGCGATTTGTTTAGTTATATTTAGGCTTACATTTAAATTTACACATTGACTGATAGGCTAGAGACAGACAGAGTATAGCCTACATACAGTGACACATTAATAGATAGATACATATATAGCTACATAGATAGATAGATAGATAGATAGATAGATAGATAGATAGATAGATAGATAAAAATGGAAGCTCCGTTTTCATTTTCATTCAGAGCCACAAATGTAAACATCAGGCCCATCATAATCAACACCAGTAGAAACACAGGACAGTTTATGGGAACGTTTTGATGATCGTATCCGTGAAACCAAGATGATAAACAATGCTACAGCTGATGCCACAGTGGAAGAGAAAAAATACCTCAACTATGCGTTTTTGCCCAGAACTCATGATCCCCTAACTTACTGGAAAGAGAGAGCAGTAATCTTTCCTCATTTGTATGTCCTTGCTAAAAAATATATTTGCATGCCAGCAACAAGTGTCCCTTGTGTGAGGATTTTTTCAAAGGCTGGAGACATTATCTGTAAAAAAAGAAGTAGGCTAGGCTAAGTCCCTCCACAGCAGAGAAATTAATATTTTGGAATAAAAATCTATAAAAAAAGTGAGACATTGTGGCTTGATTTCTTTTATTAATTAATTTTTCATTTCAGATCAACACCTGCAAGTGACCACTAGGTGTCATCGTTGAGACAGGTGTCGGATTGTTTCGAAGCCTCGACACAATATGGCACATTTGCTTCAACTGTTTCATTGTTTCACGAAGCCTCGATCTGCCCACCACTATACTGACCAGGGAAAGCACCAAACACACACAAACAGACAGGGCATAGACACAGACAGGAACAAACTCAAAACGATCTGTCGGAAAAACAACACAACTCCGTTTTAAAAGTATCGATTTAGCACCGGTATCGGAAAAAACCCAAACGATACACAATCCTAAAGAGCATCAATAATAGATTCTCTCCTGAAGGTGTGGTTCTTCCAGTCTCTCATACGTATACACGAATAAACACTAAACAAAACATAAGATGAAAGAGGAAAATAAAGAAATGTTTACCATCACAAATATCTTTCCCACAAATCCAACGCAATATCTAAAAAGAAATGTCCCTCAACCGGTTTCTTTGCCCAGGAACCCATAAAAAGATGTATGAATAATCCGTTACAGGGGTGGCCGCACCTTAAAAACCCATAACTCATACAAATCAGACTGATCTCATGAAGTAGCGTATGTATGACACACCAATTCGTATGCCATTATTGGCATACTCGGTTTTTAGCGTGTTTATCTAAAATATTTGTCAGAACTCTCATTGTGTAAATATTTTGTGAAAGCACCAATAGCCAACCCTACAGGACTTCCTTCCTTTGACACACTGAGCTGCTCTCTCCTCTCCCTTTCTATTACCATTTGTGTGCATCCCGTCCCAGAAATGCTTGTTATTAATCCTAGCTCTGAGGAGTTTACTCCCCGGAGTCCTTATGTTTTTTCACCCAGCGTATTTCCTTGGAGAACGTTGGCACCAAGATCCTGGTTGCAGCTGTCGCCGTGGTCCTGCTGCACTCCCTGCTAAGCTCTGCGGTGCCCTGAAGTGTCATGCTGTGTCCTGCTGAACCCTGCTGCTTCCTGCTACGTCCTGTAACGCCCTGCAGCGCACCGATATGACATGAACTACTACGACTACCATTTGAAGTCACTTTTCCATTATTAATGTGACTGTTATTGCCAATGTTCATCACATCCCCAACCGGCACCGTCAGACACCGCCTACCAAGAGCCTGGGTCTGTCCCAGGTTCTTTCCCAAGAGGGAGTTTTTTCTCGCCACTGTCGCACTGCTTGCTCTTGAGGGAATTACTGTAATTGTTGGGGCTTTGTAAATTATAGAGTGTGGTCTAGACCTACTCTATCTGTAAAGTGTCTCGAGTAAACTGGTGTTATGATTTGATACTATAAATAAAATTGAGTTGAATTGAATACAGTATCGATATTGAGGTGTTTGGTCCAAAATATCTTTATATTTGAATTTCTCCATATCGCCCAGCTCTAATTGTAAGAATAAGTAGAGTTACCTGTGCTCGACAATGCCCAGATGAGATTCAGAGAAAGGATCAGCTTCATCGTAATGAAGAGGTAAGTTTGTATAGTTTTTTTTTTTTCTCTGGATTGTGATATTAAACTAAAATCAGCATGGCTTAATATACTGTTCATTCATGCATCAGTGAGCCAAGATGGAGAAAAAAAGAAACAAGACAAAAATGTCCTTGATGCAAATACCAATGATGTTGTCATTGTTGTGCCAGGGAAGAACAATTCTGACTTACTTGTGTAATGTAATACCCTCAATTACACTGTATTATCACACCGCTGACCTTGCATATGGATATGGCATGTTGTGAAACTGGCAACCCTAGCTGCTCACTACATTTAATGATGCAATTAATTGCGTAGGCTGTATGTTTTGTGGTACAGGCTCAATTTTAGCATGTGGAATGATGGTTACAGCATGCACTTTAAAGCAGTAAAAAGTTCAACCATACACGGATCAATAAACACTGCAATCACAATTAAATATTGTACTTCAGTGGGGGAATTTGAAACTTAGTTTTTAAATGTCTTGTTTACACATTCCCATCAGCACCTAACCTCTGTGCCAGAAGCAAGTCAGAGGCTTACATTTCAAAATGGCACACCGCGTCCACAGATTCTTGACTTATATCAAAATAGAATTTCTTAGCCAGTTGAGAACAACTTCCTGAAAGATACAATCACTACAAACACTTTGTGCAGAGCTCAATCCGAACTTGTTTCTGAAAACAATCAGCTGTCTTTCCAAACCACCCACCACTGACAGTATCAAAACATAAATCATAAATGTGCAATGTTGTATGGCCAAATTACAAATTTAGACAGTTCTTTCTTTGTCTCCTTCAAATGGTAAGGCAAAATAAAATAGGATTTGCACTTACCAGTTGTGTAGTTTCTTTTGGAATCCTTTTTGTTGACGCCTGTTGTTACTGAGATACTCAGCAGCAGCTCCAGTCTGGATACGTGAAGGAGGTTCGAGATACTTTGATGATTTATACAGAAGCATTTAATGAAATCTGGATTGAGGAGATTTGGCATTAAACAGTACAGTTCAACCACAATGCAGTGTCACATAGTGCCATCCCAACTCTGAGGCACTCTGCATTTTAAAGAGGCATTTGTCTCATGCTGAACACATGTCAAGTTTGGGTGATGTAAAAACATTAATATATTAATTTTAATAAATATTTTTAAATCAATTTTTAAAGCAAGTTTAGGGGTAAAGGTACAGCTAAACATATTTACATTTCAGTTATAATACGTATTCAGTCCGGATGCAGGAAGTAGTGTATGGTGACATTTTGTAGGGTGTGGAGGTCAGGGTGGGCGCATCACACACGCACACGCACCAACACACACACTCACGCATGTGTGCACGCACACACACATACACACACACACACACACGCACACGCACTGTGACACTGCAGGTCTGAACTCTCGGAATGCTTCCTTGTTTATTGATAAGATCATGTAATTATACCTGTTTACTATCAAGGTTTTAATAGCTGAGTAGATCTGGGGTTTTTTAAATAGGAAGAGGTGTACCTTAAGTGATGATGTAGATGAGTACAGAATGTTCAAAAGAAACAACCTAAAAATAACCAGCCGCGACGTGAATCAAGGTTATTAGAGTTTATTCATACACACGTTGTAATGTATTGGTGTGGCGCTAGGAGCGCTATTCTGAAATGTGGCTTTACCCGTAATGTCTATTCTCAGCCACGTACCTCTCTGGGTGGGTTTTGTTGTTAACGGTTTGAGTTGTAAAAGCAGAATTAAGCAATGCAGCGTGATGTTCACAACGTCTCAGTTACTGAGTCACGGTATAGCGCTTGTGTTCAGGCTTCAAAATTAACATTTTCGTCTACCAGCCAAATGGCTAATGAATGTTCAAATATTACCAGCCATTCAATAGATTACCATTGGGTTTTTTGGCTGGTGAGTGAAGCAAATCTACCAGCCACTTGCATATTTCACCAGCATTTGGCTGGTAAAATGTGCTAATTTAGAACCCTGCTTGTGTTGTCTTCTGGTCGACCATGCACTTGTTGTCCGGCTGGGTCAAAATTAACACTTTTTTTGTCACTTTTTTCAATTTTTATTCACTTTCTTTCCACGTTTTCTCATTTTTAGGCGATTATACCTAATTTTGAAATGATGAATGATTTTGACTAATATTAGGAACGTAATGTATGTCGGTGGAGAAACACAGACGTGTGGATGTCAAAGTTTAGTCAGGTTTTGAACCATTTCAATTTTTTCAAATGCTATAAAATTGAATACCCACAATTCAAAGAAAGTAGTAATCGAGTACTTGCAATTGTACTTAATTTTTTGAGTAATTAGGTTAAAAAGAAACCCATATTTCTGATATAGAAGTTTGAGAACGGGTCAAATTTGACCCGAGGACAACATGAGGGATATTACATGGTGTCAGAATGCTGTCAAGCACAGCCTTAAACAAGTGTATTTATGGCTACTCCGCAGTTTGAACACCCGAGGATTGACTGGGATGCCGCTGACTTATATAAAGTTTGACAGATTTAGAAGTCACGCCACATTTGTCTTTGATGGACCGCTGTTGGGGCTAGAAGCTAAGCAGAAGGCGGGCTGGCTCAGCACGTGGATAGGGGAACAAGCCAGAGGAGTCTGCAAAACGCTAGAATGGGCAGATGGTGAGAAAAAAGATCCTATTAAAGTACTGGATAAGTTTGAAAGCTACATCAGACCAAAAAATAAGACCGAAAAATAAGAGGATAGCTTGTCTATTACTTAAAAAACAAACAATTCTGACATAATGTGTAATGTAATACCCTCAGTTACACTGTATTATCACACCGCTGACCTTGCATCTGCTTCTTGTTTTTCATCATATGGCATGTTGTGAAACTGGCAACCCTAGCTTTTCACTACATTCAATGATGCAATTAATTGCGTAGACTGTATGTTTTGTGGTACAGGCTCAATTCACAATTAAACATTGTACTTCAGTGGTGGTAATTTGAAACTTAGTGATGCCAACTCAGTTTTTAAATGTCTTGTTTACACATTCCCATCAGCGCCTAACCTCTGTGCCAGAAGCAAGTCAGAGGCTCAAATTTCAAAATGGCACACCACTTCCACAGATTCTTGACTTATATCAAAATAGAATTTCTTTGCCAACTGAGAACGGTTTCCTGAAAGATATGATCTTACTACAGACTGTTTGTGCCGAGCTCAATCTAAAATTGTTTCACAAAACAATCAGCTGTCTTTCCAAACCACCCACCACTGACAGTTTCAACACAAATTACAAATTTGTGCAGTTCCTTTTCTGACAAAACTGAGACATGGTAAGGCAAAAGAAAATATGATTTGCACTTACCAGTTGTGTAGTTTCCTCGGAATCCTGTTCATTGTCACCAGTTGTTAATGAAAAACTCAGCAGCAGCTCGACTCTGGATATGTGGAGAAGGTTCAGGAGACTTTGATGACTTACACAACATTACGCATTTAAAGAAATTTTGTTTTATGGCAGTTGGCATTCATAATGTTGCAGATGCTGCTACTTTCTGACTGGGTTACTTTGCTGCAACATATACCAAAAGTGAAGCAAAAGAGCCAAAATAATGATTTGACAGCGTAAACGTAATAAATAATGCATAGATTTTCATTTGCACGTTTGAAAAGTATTGGAGTGTATTGGAAATGGCCCAACTAACTTTCTTTAACCCAATCACAATCCTCTGTGGTTTTAGTCGTGCAACAGAAAACTCAGATTGGACAGATAGTCTAGCGAGCTGTCTGAATTTACCCTGCAGAGATCTGAGGAGTAGTTAACCATAGTCCTCATAAATCCACCAGAGTTTAGAACGCCAACACAAAGAAAGGGGAAGGTGACGGACATTCGGCCTGCAATGAGGGACATCCAGCGGCACTGGAAAAATTCTGTAGATGAATCTTCGTCGATATAGACTAATCTCTGAGAAGCTGCGTGGTCCAGAGCAGCAGCTGGATCTGCTATAGTGCAGCAGTCCTTGTTGTTACATCTAATTGACTCTTGGCCATTTTAATTGAGTGACTCTCCCCCAGCTTCAGCCTTGTTTTTAGCTCAGTTTCATCATTAGGAATAAAGATATAAAGACATACTTTTTTATACAACATCAACTGTTGTCTTTTGCCCATCTCTTCATGCTTGTTAGCCAATTCAGAATTTTGTGTTCTCTATTCTTCCTTAAAGATTATGGGCTCTATTTTAATGATCTGAAACGAAAGTATCAAACGTGAAATGCAAGTAGCTTTGTGGGCGGATCTCGGCCGCTGTTGCTATTATACCGGCGGGATAAATGACTCTTGCGCCCGACACAAATCTAAAATGGGTTGGTCTGAAGTAGCTAGGTGTGGTTTGGGCATAACGTAGCCATGGAGCGTGGGCCTCCAAACGCACCACCTGCACCTGTTGTGCCCCTTCCTCCTCCCCCCACTCCATCTCCGTCCACCCGCTCCACCAGGAGTCCATCATGCATTGCCACTCCCGGACCAGATGCCGCCAGAGTGTCCAATCCCGCCGTAGTTCAACATCACGTCTCCTTAAGTCCTCTAATATTTCCTCATTTATGTCATCAACACATCAATGATTCATGGAAATGTTGTGTAAAACACAATAAGCCACAAAGAATGCTGCAACTTTTTGAGGACTGTACTGTAAAGTAACTCCTGACCTATCCAAACACCTGAAGCGCATTTTCAGTAATATTTTTCTTTGTAATTATGTATGCTTGGCAAAAATGGGAACTGCTGCGTCCGTGTAGATGAGAGAAGCAAAGTGTATTCGCGTTGTGCATACACTACATTGTGGCCAAGCATGCGCCCCTAAAATAGCATCTGAATAACGCGCTACTGACTTTAGACTAGCACCACTGACTTTAGACCAGATTTTTCCTGGTCTGTGGAGGAATTGTTTTCTGAAACTGCAAAATAGCACTAGGGAACGTTTGCGCCGGAACACACCTCCTCTTTTCGCTGAACCGCCTCCAGGAGCGCAAATACATTCCCTAATTTACCGACGTGCGTCTATGGAGGGAAAAGTCCGCTGTGTGTCGGGTGCAAAATAGGAATGATACATGCGTCGGTGTACAAAGGCAATTGTGCTGAGAGCAAGATAGGGCCCATAATCTTACTACGGGTCCTTTGTGCAGAGCTCAATCCGAAATGGTTTCTGAAAACAATCAGCTGTCTTTCCAAACAACCCACCACTGACAGTATCAAAACATAAATCATAAATAAAGTCACTTTAGACTATAATAAGGTACAACTCTGCTGCTCTTGGCCATACAACATTGTGCAATGTTGTATGAGGCAACGAGGCATTTGTCTCATGCTGAACACATGTCAAGTTTGGGTTATGTAAAAATATGAATGGCCCCATATAGTCTGGATGAACAAAGAACATTTCCAGGACAAAGTCTTACATCATTTGCCGTTCTCAAAATCCCTTTGATAAGGAAAACAACAACAAACATTGATCTAGCAAGCTACACGCTGAAAATGGAAAGTTTTGAAGAACATTTGGATTGTGCAACAAGGCAGGCCTGCTTGGTTATTTCAAGGAATGATTGTAAAGATTTACAAAGAATATGTTTAGGGCATTTATGGACCGATCAGTGGGATTGCTATTGACGCTGCTCAGCGCTGTGGAGGTCTGACTAATGATGCCATAACATTGGCACTGTAAACACAGATGTTGACCTAAATAAATGTTCAATATCTATCTATCTATCTATCTATCTATCTATCTATCTATCTATCTATCTATCCATCCATCCATCCAGCTGGACTTGCACATATCCTGTTGTACTAGAATTCCCCTGCTTTCCCTGAACTCAGCTGGGAGAACAATGTCATAATACAATGTCTGTCTGTCTGTCTGTCTGTCTTTTTGTAAGGTGTATGGCCCCTTAGCCTGTTTCTATTAACCTTTAAAGGAGATGGCCAGAACAGCACCTTTGTAATTTAAAATAGGTAGCCAAATAGATCTTCCCGGCCCTGGTGTGACCTATGATAACCTGATGTTACCTAAGTGTTCCTTTGTCCCATCTTATCAACAAGAATGGTTTCTGGATTCCACCACAATAATTATAAGGTGCAGGTTTTGTTAGAAGCATTTCGATTCACATCACAGCATGCTCATACAAAAGATCATTATAAAAATTCCATTTCTGAAAATCAATGCCAGTGCCCCATCAACAGCTTATCAGTCAATCAGGACCTGTCACGTTGGGACATACTGAGAGCCTCCCTTTGACATCCAGCCAGACTTTAGTGGCAAAAATTAACACTGAACCTTCTGGCAAAAACAAGTCAAAGGTGGCAGCAATTTGCTTTGTTACTCTCAAAAGTATGCTCCTTTTTTTCTATGCTGCGTTTTACCACAGTCTCACTCCCTACTCGTCAAATGTATGACGCATGGTCAAGGACCCTGGCGTCAAGTTTCAACGAAATAGGGGTACCCTTGACGTTATTTTTCGACGAGGGGGTCCGTCAGATAGACATTCATGTTATTCCCTCACCGCCGGATATCGACGAAAGAAAAAAACACGCCCCCCGCCCCTTAACTCGAAACTATGACAGTTATTATTGTTATTTTTAGCCCAATAACCACTGTTTTAATCAACATTATTCACGAGATATTATCATGGTTTATATGTATTTATTTTAATGTTATTATTTCGGTCTATTTCGGCCAGGGAAGCTGGGTTGCTTTTTTGTTGATTTATATTTTTTAAACTATAACGCTACATCTAACAACATTTATTTAGATGTTATCATGGTATTCATTTCTTTATTTTAATAATATTATTTCGGTCTTATTACCGGTGAAATATTACAGTATATGCTGTAATACAGAACATTACGATATGATCCTAGCAGGACGCATTCAAAGCCGATATCCCCCAATGCAATGCGGCCATTCATTTCAAAGAATCGGGCAGCGATCAGCGGGTATTTAACGCCAGGATCGCTTCAATATACATACATACAGTCAGTGATTGCGTCACCAGCAACAACACGTTGCTCAGTTTTGTTCCAGTAAGTTATGAACCATAATAACGTTTAAACGAATCCGCGGAAAACTCCGGAAGTGACGTAGTACGCCCCGCTCAGCGGATACGAAGATAAAAATATATAATATTCGTAATATTGATGTTTTTTTTCTAACGTTGCATTTGAGTAGTTACACAATAAAGACAGCAATAATAATAAAATACAGTTTCATGTATTTGTCTCATGTAAAGTGTGCTCGTCCGGCCGGCGGGCGGCCTCAATCTGAAATGGAATCAAGCCATTTTACGGCAGACAGACAGAAACACAGGAGCCGAATGAGTCCCCCCACCGACCCCGGAAGAACTACAAGTGCTCAAGCTTTAGGCTCGTTCGAGATGAGCCAGATCTGAGCAGAATCGATCACCGGCGATCGGCGCCCAATGCATGCCGGTTAGATTTGTGTCCGACTTGATCCCGACTTGCTCTGACGTCATGCACACGTGGGCAACGATAATCTCACGAGACCAAGGCGGCCGCAGTTCTGAGACGCAGGCAGCGCAGTTGCTTTTCACCAACTGCAAGAGCCAGCCGGACGCAGGTGGACCCAGGGCATGCTGGGAAACGCCGGCCTCTCAGCTGATCGAACAGCTGATTGGACTCAACATGATGACGTTTTATATAAACTTTTTATTGATTTTGAATCGGAGGGATTTTAACTGCTATTTGTCTGATTTAAAAGCTTATTCCTTACAGAACACATGTTGTGAGGTTGATAGTTTAGAAGTCAGAGAGACTAAATCTGTTCAGATTACAGATCATCTACAGTCTGTTGTTAAAATCAGCAACAGATCGCATGTAGCATTTGACAGCTACTCTGTCATAATAAAAACAACTGGAGACTGTGTAGGAGCAGATATATGGGTCTGATAACATTTTATTAAACCGGAATCGGACCCGACTGGACCACAGTGTTTGTGTCACTTCCTGTTCAGCCTGAAGGCTGCTGGAGTCAGCTGGAAAACTGTCCGACTTGAGAGCGGACTTTTGTCACCGCCCCCCGCTGCTGCCGCCTGCTCTCGTCTACTTTACAGGCGAGGCGCACTTCATCTCGAACTAGCCTTTTGTAACAGCTTCTGTGGCGTTTCTTATGGGAGTTGTAGTTTTAAAGTATATTGGTATATTTCTCATAAGTAGAAGTTGGCAGTGTATAATTTTGGATACACCCTGGGGTTTTTTGCGATGGAGAACACACTGGTGTCATCAGATTTTAAAAATCGAATCGTTAAATAGGTGAAAATAGCTTATTACCATATTTGACAGTGCTTACAGTAGGTACAATTTGGTGACCACAGCTACATGATAGCTGAGGTCCAGAGCTTTCTAGAACAGCTGGTCTTATGTGTGTAGCACCTTCTGTTGCTAAATGACAAGCCTTCATACATGTGCTGGGTTCAAGGTTCAGAGGTCAATATTTCAAAGCAGGAGTAATGTATCCTCTTCAGACTGACATATGTTACTCTCCAGGTTGAGACCTTTCCAACGATGTGTTTGCTATAGTCCTATGACAACGTTTTAATTTTTACACATCATGGAGACCACTTAGCAGGAGATACTTTATTATCCCCAGCGGGATATTTGCCTTGAGTTCAAATGCTTCACAAATAACACTTGACATATTGTTTTATCATACAGCTGACATACTTACAATAAGAAACAACATGAACAAAGTGATATAGGCTAGACTGAAGCACATCACACAGCAACAATCTATTGCTCATCGTTCACAAACAGTGACAAGAGCAACGCAAGCATGCTTCATATCATGAAGCTATTGCACACCCTCAATCTCAAGCAACATTATTTAAAGTTTTAATTGAGGTAGGTCCATATTAGGCCTATAGTTTAGAAATGTTAAGTTTACCCATATCTTCTGCCAGAGGATAAGAGCTCATACTTGGCATGGAGAATAAAGATAGAGCAGACCATTCTTGCCTGGAGAGACTGGTTTCTATTCCTCTCCACAACCTTCATGACAGTCATATTAATATGCTCTGTAATGCAGCCTTGTATAACACAAACCATCTGATTCACCGTGAGTGTCTGCTCTAAATGATAAGACACACTTTCAACACGGGCCTTCCAGCCAAAGGTGTTGTTGAGTTATCTCAACTTCAGTTTCAAAGGGGGGGGAGGGCAGCTTTTCTTAGACATGAGTAGGGGGGACACCAAGGAAAAAAGGTTGGGAACCACTGCTCTGACCCATGTCATGACCCTTTTCTCAGCTTGTGAAATGGTTGAATGAGATGTGTGAGTTTTGTCTTTGTGCAGTAGGGCTGAGGTAGAAGTGTGCCAAAATGCCAAAACACATGTTGTATAGTATACATACCAAAACAAAGCTATATACATCTTACTCTGTGAACAAAACCCCAGCAGCAAAATCTGCTTATCCTTTTCATTTCCTGAAAATGCTGCCTAAAACTAGTCCCTTCTTAATTTTGAAAAGGTAGTCTCAGTAAAGGCTACAAGCTGTAACCACGGTGATTGATATGAGGATCATCTTCTGAATATAATAATTAATATGTTAGGCCTACCATAAATTGATATTTCAAAAAGTAATTTATTTAAAACAACTAATAATGCAGTGTGATTTTAAATCAAACTAAGTTCCACACATAAATTTCCTCATGTTTTTCCCCTTTAGTCTTTGCTATTAATATTCATCAACTGCAAAATTAGAAAATTGCGTGTTTTTAAATAACTATGCATGGAAAATAAAAAAAAAATGCTTCTCTTTGTATATAGTTTATTGTTTTTCACAACAGTACAATTCAAAACAAATGGAAATTAGTCAAACAAGCCATTAGGCTGTATTTCTAAACACTCAACTGTAGGTTTTTATATAATATATATTTAAGGCAAATCAAAGTGCTAAATATAAAACACCATTTTTTCATTATTAGTATTTTATTGTGTAAATTTCACGCATTAACGGGGAACATTCTTTCACAGACGAGGTTGTGGAATTTCCACGTCACCGCGATTTCGTTTAAACGTTGACAAATAAATGAAACTGTATTTTAATATTATAACTATCTTTATTGTTTAACTCCTCAAATACAACATTAGAAAAAAACATTAATATTACGAATATTATATATTTTTATCTTCGTATCCGCTGAGCGGACGTACTACCGTCACTTCCGGAGTTTTCGGCGAATTCGTTTAAACGTTATTATGGTTCATAACTTACTGGAACAAAACTGAGCAACGTGTTGTTGCTGGTGACACAATCACTGACTGTATGTATGTATATTGAAAGCCGATCCTACCGTTAAATACCTCGCCCGTTCCACTTCTTTGGAAAATGGATTGGGGATATCGTGGCTTTGAATGCTCAAGCTCAGATCATATCTGTAATGTTCTAATTACAGCATATACTGTAATATTTCACCGGTAATAAGACCGAAATAATATTATTAAAATAAATAAATGAATACCATGATAACATCTAAATAAATGTTGATAGATGTAGCG
Organism: Perca fluviatilis; assembly: GCF_010015445.1. Taxonomy (NCBI): domain Eukaryota; kingdom Metazoa; phylum Chordata; class Actinopteri; order Perciformes; family Percidae; genus Perca; species Perca fluviatilis. The sequence goes on along the minus strand of NC_053124.1, from coordinate 4,466,875 downwards.
TTATAGTTTAAAAACTATAAATCAACAAAAAGCAACCCACTCGCTGCCGAAAGTAAACCGAAAAAATAACATTAAAATAAATTCATATAAACCATGATAATATCTCGTGAATAATGTTGATTAAAACAGTGGTTATTGGGCAAAAAAACCAATAATAACTGTCACAGATTTCGAAGTTAAAGGGTGTTTTTCTTTTTTTCGATATCCGACGGTGAGGCAATAACATGAATGTCTATCTGACGGACCCCCCGTCGAAAAACGTCAAAAGGTACCCCTATTCTTTAAAGTTGACGCTAGGGTCCTACTAGGCGTCATATAATTTGACGAGTAGGGAGTGAGACTGTGTTGGTTTTACCTACAAGAAGTTCTGTTTGGGTTCTCGGGTCATAGTTCTTACTTTCTAGAAAGTCAGCTGCTCCTGTAGTGGGAGTGATAAGGGTAACACTTTATTAAGCATCATATTTTTCAATTTAGACTTATTTACTATGAACAAACCATTTATAACTGTGTGAACAAATGCTTTACTGGTGATAAATTATTTATGAATAATAAATTAATAATGATGAACAAACCATTAACTAATAGGTAACTGATGCTTAATAAATGATGAATTGTGTGTATTTATTATAAAGTGTTACCGTGTTAAGTGTTAAAGGCCCCATGGCATGAACATTTTTTAACCTTAATATGAGTTCCCCTAGCCTGCCGATGGTCCCCCAGTGGCTAGAAATTGTGATAGGTGTAAACCAGGGGTCTCAAACTCGCGGCCCGCGGGCCAGTTGTGGCCCGCGGGACGATAGTTTGTGGCCCCCGCCTTAATATGAAAGTTTAATGTTAGTGCGGCCCGCGAGTTTGATATGTTGTGTGCGGAGCTGAACGAACCCACCAATCACGGTGGGGTATATGGCTCTCGGGGGCGGGACATCGGCCGGGCTTGATGCAAGCAGAGAAACATTCCTCAATGAGTGAAAGTTACAGCCGCGTTGCCATGGAGTGTTTTCTTCCGTGCCTGGCTGGCTGCCTCGTTTTATTCAATTGGCACAGCGGACAATGGTCCCAGCGGCGGTCGTGTCACAACACCACTTATTTTAAGTTGCTGCCCAGGACATTATACGTAGCCTATAGGCTATATATGTATATAAATGTATATACATTTATATAGTTCTCGTTATATATATAACGAGGGGTTAAATTGGGCCGAGGCTCTCCGGGGCTCAGCTCCGGCACATAAGCCTGCTAGTTTGTCCAGATGTGCCTGCTTGCAGTCTAAATATGTCACAAAAAAATTGATGAAAGTGATGCTTTTGAAAACATGATATTTGAATGATGATGATACATGAATAAATGAAATTTATTTGAAATGGCATGTCTATTTTGTCTCGGCGGAGCTGAGATGAGAACAATCAGAACACGGCAACAACTCGCCCAGAACTGCAGACATTTCACCACTGCAGGTCAACTACATAACGCCAAAGTGTCTACGTCGGTAGGATTAACAGATAAAATCTCATAAAGCTAAAAACCCCGTTCGCAACATCCACCGGCCGCTACGAGTTCATGTCGCTGACCAAGCCGTTGAACCAGTCCTCACTGTCGCATCTCCGCCAGCGGTAGGGCTCCGAGCGGAGAAGTTTGTGTGAGGTGGACCTGGTCACCACAGACCCAAATCTCTTCATGTGGCACATTATGTTTGGCACATTGTATGGGTCACTTCTTATATCATAACAAGGTAATACCATGTGTAATCAAGTGATGACTGATTAACAGTAATGCAAATGCTAAATGCCCTAATACCTGATGATACTACAACAATGCAGAGTATAGGCTCTTAACCTTGCAGTTTTGCAAATATCACGTAAGACTCAATTTCTCCAAAACTCTCCAGAAAGTGCCATTTAACGGTTTATTTTTCAATTTTTTTCCCGGGGGGGTATACCCCCGGACATATATATATATATATATATATATATATATATATATATATGTCAATGGCACTTAGAGAGTTAATATGAGGTCTCTCTCTCTGACAAAGTAAATCAAAGTGATGCGTACGCGGTGGGATAAAAGAATATAAATAATAAACATAAAGAGATTTGAGAAGATTGGAATTTTTTTAACAAAGCTTTTCTTGCGGAAAACCTGATGCGGCCCAGCCTCACCCAGACTCTGCCTCCAGCGGCCCCCAGGTAAATTGAGTTTGAGACCCCTGGGTTATGTTATTAATATAAGAGGTTCTCCTGTACATTGTGATTTTGCCAAACAAATGTCGATGACATGTATGACAATGAATAGTTACAGTTTAGAATACTTTTTTTGATGAATTTAATGTGTGAAGTTTGTTGACTGTTATTGCTAAGCACAGTAGAATTAAAGACACACCCTGTAGTTTGGCAGGATCCCAGTAACAATAAGATGCTATTCAAGGTAGGGCTGCACAATTAATTGCAATTTTATCGAAATGGCAATATGAACTAGTGCAATATCCAAATTGCAGGGTGGGGCACACTATTTGTTAACCCATTCTAAAATAAAGTATTGTGGTGCTGCAGAGACATCCCGGCCTACAAATCGTATCCTACAGACTAAAGAAAAAAAATCTTTGTTTGGTACAGATCTTGGCGTCATTTTTTTTATTATATATTTTTCAATGAAAATGAGAATAATGATACAAAAATGATCATTCTCTCCAATATCGTGAATCATATCGCAATATCAGTCAATATAATCGCAATTAGATATTTTCCTAATATCAAGCAGCCCTAATTCAAGGCAAGGCAGCTTTATTTATTTATTTGCACATTTCAGCAACAGGGCAATTAAAAGTGCTTTACATAAAACATTAAGGAGCAGTTAAAAACGATTAAAAGATGAAAAACAGATATAATATGAGACATTTTTTAAAATGTACAATGCAGTATAAGAAATAGAAAATTATTTAAAGAAAGACAGCATCAAAAATAAATATCTTCAGCCTTGATTTAAAAGAACAGAGTTGCGGCGGACCTGCAGTTTTCTGGGAGCTTCTTCCAGATATGTGGAGCATAAAAACTGAACGCTGTGGGCGGCCGGATAGCTCAGTTGGTAGCGTGGACGCCCATATGTAGAGGTTTACTCCTCGACGCAGCGGGCCCGGGTTCGACTCCGACCCCTTTGCTGCATGTCATTCTCCCTCTCTCTCCCCTTCCATGTCTTCTGCTGTCCTATCAGATTAAAGGCTGAAAATGCCCAAAACATAATGTTAAAAAAAAAAATGTAACGCTGCTTCCCACCGTTTAGTTCTGACTCTCGGGACAGAAAGCAGACCTGTCCCAGACGACCTGACCTATGGGTGGTTCATAGTAGTAGCAGATCAGAAATGTATTTTGAACCTAAACCGTTTAGTGATTGCTGCTACCCTGCTATCGCTGCGGTTTAAAAGCAATAGATGTTGTGCTCTGCGTGTGATCTTGCGCGATAGCGCAGTAGCAGCCAAGAGGAGTATCCATCAGGCAAGTGTTATTTAAATATACTTCTGGTGTAGTTACAAACTTTCTAATGCCTTGTTTTATAAGTACAGAAACTATTTGTACTACTGTAGACGTTTGGTATCATTCTGGGCATTATTAGTGGGGTACTTTATGAGATACAAACGTGGATCCATTAGCGCCTGCACTAAGCTAACCAGCTGATAACGGTAACTTGACCAACGTTATAACAAGGGAAAAAAGCTTATGGGGGGTTGTTTGGCTCGGGTCAAGGTGCAAAGCAGCTTAGGGTGAAATTACTCCGAACCATCACTTTAAAAACGAGGGTCTTGGTTTGCTTCCAAGTGAATTAGAGTTTGGTTCACTTCAGGGGATAACGAGATCTGAACCGGACTTGTATATGATTTAAGGGATAATAACTTTCAGATCCATAAGCTGTTCTGAGCACACATGACAGGAAGTCAGCCATCTTGGATTTTGTATGTTAATTTTCATTTTACGAACACCTTTAAGGACTGTAGGATGCACAAAAACTCAAAGATTTATGCAGCCGTGTTCAAACTAGTAATAATTTCGATTGATATCATAATTGGGCTTGGGCGTGACATTTTGTCTCTATAGTGTATTTATATATATATATATATATATATATATATATATATATATATATATATATATATATATATGGTTAATTAGCAACAACGAAACCAAACCGGTTGCTCTGCTTCGTACCTGTGAAACAGTTCATCCTCTGTGTTCAGAGTCACTGGAGCCTCTCCCTGAATTTGTCTGGATGTGACTCAGCTCTGTGGCATCTCTGGAACTGGAGGGGAGAGGCCTCAATTTAGATTCCAACTGCAACCAGGGCGTATCACAAAAATTCTGAGCCCTGTAGAAAGTGTTTATCGGTGTTTTTTGCGGTGTTTAAGCTGGAATCTTATAAAACATGACTCAAACTGATTATTCAATTATCAAAATAGTTAGGTGATAAATGTAATAGTGGACAACTATTCGGATAAACGATTAATCTTTGCAGCTCTATTTCCATCACCAACCAAGGCTGAAATAACCACTATTGCTGTTTTGTACCTGTTGTAGCAGTCCCAGATATGTCAGGAAACCAAAAACCGTCAGGTCTGGGTTCATAACATCAACCAGGACGCACACAGCTCGGTGAATTTCACCGCCCACTGACGGGCACAATAATTTTTTTCTCCCATTTCTGATTCAACAACCTTAGGATGCCAGGGAAATCTAAATGCTGATAGGCTTTCGCGACATAGCTAGGGCTGCAACTAACAATTCTTTTCTTTGTCGATCAATCTTTTGATTCTTTTCTCAATAAATAGATAATTTTTTTGTCCGTAAAATGTCCGAAATTGGTGAAAAATGTTGATTAGTGTTTACCAAAGCCTAAGTTTACGTCCTCACGTCTTGTTTTGTCCACAACTCAGTCACAAATTGATTAATGCAAGTAAGCGTCACATAACTTTCACTTATTGGCATCATTGGCGTCGCCCAGCACAAATTCACGTCTTTGAATTGACTTTGTATGCAAACAATTTGCATGGAAAACTCCCTTTGTGTTTGGTATGTACTCACCATATGAAGTCTTGGTTACAATTTATTAGTTGACAGACTGTATTAGGCATGTCATCAAATCATGTCATCCATCTCTGCCGCCCACATGTTCGGAAACCAATAAAAGCACTAAAGAAACTTTGGCGATAGAGCTGACACATCTATGCATTAAAAAAACTGGAGAGAAGAGGAAGCAAAGTGTATAGTCAGTCTCTGAAAGATGGTGCATTCTAAGCGGAGAAAAGATTGGGTTTATTATTGAACCAAAGTGTATATAGTAGATATATTATATTATATATATATATATATAATAATAATAATAATAATAATAATAATAATAATAATATATATAATAGTAGAGCGTAAAGTGTCAATAAATCAGATCAATATAAGAAATCAATTCAACAACGACCCCGGTATTTGAACACTAGATACTGTTGCTGTTTGCTCCTAAAGGTATGGTACTTCCAGTCTCTCATACATGTACACAAATAAAAACTAAAGACATAAGCTACAGAAAGGCATGGTGCAATCTTATCAGGAAAATTAACAAATATTTATAATGACATAAAACATAATTTTGCCAAAATATAAAATCAAAGGCTGTAACTTAAAAAAGTTTTGTAAATGTCTTTACCCAGTACATGTGTGAAACTAAACAAAATAATTATAAATAAGTGTTGGCTGCACCTTAACAAAAATATTACTCATATAAATGCATGCCATTGTTTGGAGCCTGATGTCATATTACCTGCTTTGTATGAATGGATATAAAAGGTGATCTGTGTTCAGTGAATGACATTTGGAATCACAGCTTCAATCACTGCCGTCTAAACAAATCAACAGCAGACTTGTAAGTATTTAAATGATGAATATTTATCCAATTAATTCAATTCAAGTTGTGTTTCCTGTCATTCTTTAATAACTATGCATTTATCTTTAATATTATATATATATATATATATATATATATATATATATATATATATATATATATATATATATATATATATTTATATATATATATATTTGTGATTGTTGGTGTTACACGTATCGGCTCCTTGTTTAATTTTTTTCAGGGGGAAAAGACAAAAGATATTAAAAGTGTTCTTGATTTGAATGCTTTATTTAGTTGTATGTGTCTACAGCTACAAATATGTTGTGTATGTTGGTATTAGACAGATGGTTTTTTTTCTAAGTTTAATTATTGAAGAAAAAAAGCTTGCTTTCTTCCAGAAACAATGTAACTGCTAATGATAACACAATGACAGTACTTGTTTGTAGATCCTAACATGTATACATGGTAGTTTGCATTTACAGTTAACAAGGTATTATTGTCTCAACGATGCAATAGTTAAAGCGTAACTCTCGCCAAAATGCAACCTAGGGTCCTTTTGTGAATGTACCCGAGTCAAACTTTGTTTAAAAGCATAATTAGGACGGATACTTTGCTTTAAAAGTACCAAGTAATGACCCATGAAGAATTAACTTCCAAAATATTTTATTAACATTGCAAGAACCAACAGGAAAATAAATGTGTGTCTGGACTAGCAGCATACTTGTCGTAAATAATATAACTAACAAATTATAACACACTTCAGCATATTCTGAATCTCTAACATAAAATGGACTTCAAACCAACATGTGCAATATAATCTCAGACAAAAATAAATAAATAAACATTCTGCTGTAGCAAAATAGGCCACAATGAAATTATGCAAATTAAATGTGTTGCAGTGCAAATGTGCTTAGCTAGTGAGAGCTAATGTGTAAGTTCTTGTGTAAGAACAGGAGCTGGTCTACATGTTCAGATGCAAGTGTGCTCCGCTGTGCTGTTACTATATCACCTGCGGTGGAAAAGACTCTCTCTGCAGTAGGGCTTTGACTTTTGCCCAAAAATCATATTCGAAGTTCGTTTGTATATTAATATTAATATTCGAATATATTCAAATATTTATTAATAATATTTTGACCATTAAATGCCTTAAGTTTAAAAAAAAATTAAGTCAGACCCTGGATTAAACACAAACAGTGTGCTTTCGACAGGAAGTTCGGAGCTTTCACCGTAGCCTACATAAGTGGTATGATGTTTATACTCATGTGTGTGCGTCGAGCCAGTGTGTGTGGGCGGTGTTGCCAATTAGCGACTTTTTTCACAAAAGCGACTAGTGACAACTCTGGCGACTTTCTGTAAAATAAAAAAAGAGTATTGTCCAGCGAGCACGTAATGTATTTCTCTCCTGTGGCCGCCGAAACAGTCCCCTTTCTCTTCTGTTCTGTGACTGAGGAGCTGCCCCGCCCTCCCCTCTGTGCTCTCTCCTCATGTGCAGCAGCACTGAGCAGGCAGGTAGAAAGGGGAGAAGGTACAGGGTGCGGCGCCGGTGTAGGTAGGAGAGACAGCGGAACGCGACGGGAGAAAGACGCCGCTGAGCTGGCATGGCCCTGGGCAAGCCAGCTTTCTTTGAGAATTAGGGTGGAATGCAACGCTACCAAGCCACGGCCGAGAGACGTGGGTCGCCGCGACGTGTAGTTACATTTTGAAATGCGTGAAAAAGCCTCGGAATCTGAACTGAAAACAACGTTTACAAGCAAACGCATTTACAAAAAACAATGCCCATAACAGGTTCGAATATTAAGGGCTGGCTAATATTCGTTCGAATATCATTCATTCATTTGTGGGATGAGCTGCTGCTCATCCCACAAATGCATGTTCCTTACAAATGGGGCAACCAACTCAGAACGAAGTTCGGAGTCAAAGCCCTACTCTGCAGAGACACTTGTGCCAGGAATACACAAGTATCTTTTGGCCAACTTGGAAATCAGAGGAAACATCATCTGATTCTTACTCCACAAGCTAAGAGGGTCCTCGGAGAGAGGGAGTGATGGAGCACTGCGGTACTTGGTCACTTCTTCCTCAGCTCTGGCATAGGCAGACATGGGCTGCTGCTGGACTCCTAGCATCAGTAAAGGTCTGCCCCAGCAGATTCTCTAGCAGAGAAGATGAGGATTTTCTTTTGTTAGAACAGCTTTGGTGATGCTCCTCCTCAGTGGTCAGGGTGTCTTCTTCCCTCAATGTGTTGTGCTCTGGGGTTTCCTCCTCTTCAACTCTCACCTCTTGCTGTAGGTAAACACAATGAGAAGAAGAGGTAAACACAAAACCTAACCGCTGAGAGGCCAGGTTTAGCATAGCACTTCACATGCAGGAATTTACACAGTTCAGCAGCAAAAGCCATGTTGGATGCGTTATCAGTAACTAAAACTAAATCTTTTTTAGTGATCTGCCATTCCTCTGCTACATTCTTTAACAGCTCAGCGATATTTGCACCCGTGTGGCTCTCATTCACTGCTCTTTTCTGGAGCACATGAGACGCTAGCTGCCACTCATCAGTAATAAAATGCGCAGTTACGGTGACATAAGATTCGGTGGCAATGGATGTCCAGGCATCACACGTCACAGCTATCCTACCCACTTTCTTCAGTGATTCCATGACTTCGGTTTTGGTCTCATTGTAGAGTGTGGGGATCGCTGTATCCGTAAAATATCTCAGAGATGGGACATTGTATCTCGGCTCCAAAGTGTGCAACATAGCGCAAAAGCCCTGGTTCTCAACGACTGAATACGGACGCAAATCCTTGGCAATAAATGTTGCGATTGATTTTGTAATTCGCTTTGCCCTTTCCGAGCCGGTGGAAGCTTTGACAACATTGTTTGCTCGACGGTCCTCTGGTTGGCAGCAACGGACGGTACAGCCGAGTGTTTTTCCTCCTCTGGGTGGAAACGTGTAATATGGCTTCTTATGTTTGTCGTGTTTCCGAAATATTTTAGTTTTGTTTGACATAACTTGCAAATAGTGTGGCTCTTGTCTAGCTCCTTTCCGCCTTCAACTTCATAGAAGCCAAAATATTTCCACACGTCAGCTTTTAACGAGGAGGGTGTTCGTATTTCGTGCTCAGCCATTGCTTCGGATTGCGTCTCTGTCTATTATGTGCACGCCACAGACTGTCCGGGCGCTGCACTTCCGCGCTTCAGAGTTCGAAAGCACTTTTTTTTCAGAAAATCGATTTTTGACATTTGTGAATCAATTCAGAATCGTCCACGTCCCGCATCGCGATGTATCTAAGAATCTATTTTTTCCCCCACCTATAGTGGTTATGGCCTCCACCTTTCAGAGTTGGGGCCTCACACTGCCAATACTGTAGCTGAGATATTCTGCCTCCTCAAGGCCCAGATAACACTGTTTGGGATTGGCTGTCAGGCCAGCATGTTGTTGAGCTCCCAGGACCATTCCCAGGTGGCCAAGGTGGGAGGTCCAGTTAGGGCTATGGATTATTATATCATCTAGGTAAGCGGTGGCATACTCACGATGAGGGCGGAGTATCTGGTCTATCATACGTTGGAACGTAGCTGGCGCTCCATGGACTCCAAAGGGCAGCACTTTGTAGTGATACAGGCCATCTGGAGTAGAAAAGGCTGTCTTTTCCTTGGTGAGGGGAACTCTTTAATGGTTGCGCTCTTGGCCTCTGGGATACGGTAGGGCCGGAACCTCACCTTCTTTACTGGTTTGGTGATTATGTTGTGTTGGATTACATTAGTTCGGCCAGGTCGGTTGTTCAGGCGCATCAGTGCAGCAACCTGTGGTCGTACTGGGGCAGCGCTGTCATAGATCCAGGAATGGAACCGTTGTGCAATTGTCTGGTGATTGTGGCCATAATGAGCTAAAATGGCCCCCTTCAATGCATCATAATTATTCACATCTGGAAGTATAAGGTCCCGACAGACTTTTTGAGCTTCACCTGTTAAGAAAGGGGCCAGGATGCCTGCCCACTCTGCTTTAGGCCAACACTCTCTCTCTGCTATCCTTTCAAACACCTCCAGATAAGCCTCAATATCATCTTCACCACTTTGTTTTGTCAGCACTTTACTGGGCTGTGTAGGCTTCTCTGGCTCATAGCATCTTGTAAGGCCACCAGGCATTGGGCCTTCTGGGTTTGGGTTTGGACAAGCTGGGCTAATGCACTCTCCATAGCAATAGCTTATTTCTCTGTTGTAACAATGCTTTTTGGCAATACATCTTATACCTTTGGAAAGCCTGTTTAGTTCCCTTTCAAATGGTAAAGGAACATGCATTTGTGGGATGAGCAGCAGCGCTGAGTAAGTGGGTTGCGCCCATGAAAAATTTGCCAAATCTTCTCTGCCAATGCCAAACAGCTTATTCTGCCATTGACTCGTTTGGTGTTTGGTGGATTGGATGATTGAAGTTTGAAGAGACAAGACATATTGGCAATTTAACAATTTATTAATTTCACAAACAGGAGCCTCTGTAGCATGTGGAAGAACCATACACAGCCACAACAGCCTGGCACCTCCTTCTCATGCTGGTCACCAGCCTGGTCACACACTGCTGTGGGATGGCATCCCATTCTTCAACCAGCATTTGTCGCAAGTCAGCCAACGTGGTTGTGTTGGTCACTCTGGCACAAACAGCACGCCCAAGCTGATCCCACAAATGTTCAATGGGGTTGAGGTCAGGACTGCTGGCCATTCCATCCTCTCCACTCCCACATTCTGGAGGTAGTCTCTGATAGACCCCTGTGGAGGCGAGCGTTGTCATCTTGGAGTTCGGTCCCATATCTGTGGAGATATGGGATTGCCACTGGTTGTGGAATCTCATCTCTATATCTCTCAGCATTGAGATTGCTTCCAATGATGACAAGCCTCGTTTTTCCAGTGAAGGAGATGCCGCCCCACACCATCACACTGCCTCCATCTGTGACTCGGTTATTCTATCGGTACAGCAATCAGCATAGCGTTCTCCGCGTTGTCCCCACACTTTGACCCTATGATCCAACTGCCGTAGGCAGAATAATCCAATCCACCAAACACCAAACGAGCCAATGGCAGAATAAGCTGTTTGGAATTGGCAAAGAAGATTTGGCAAATATTTCATGGGCGCAAGCCACATACTCAGCGCTGCTGCTCATCCCACAAATGCATGTTCCTTACAAATGGGGCAACCAACTCAGAGCAATTCCTTTAATGCCAACCAAGTGTTCCAATCTCTGTAACAGGATTGAATGGTCAATAGTGTCAAATGCAGCACTAAGATCTAGTAAAACAAGAATGGAGACAAGACCTTTGTCTGCAGCAGTTAAAAGGTCGTTAGTAATTTTCACCAGTGCCGTCTCTGTGCTATGATTCTTTCTAAATCCTGATTGAAAGTCATCAAATAAACTATTGCTATGTAGAAAATCACATAACTGATTAGCAACCACCTTCTCAAGGATCTTGGATAGAAAGGGAAGGTTAGATATAGGTCTATAGTTTGCTAAGACCTCAGGATCCAGGGTGGGTTTTTTCAGAAGAGGTTTTATCACAGCTACTTGAAATGACTGTGGTACATAACCTGTTAACTTGACCCTTAACAAAAGACTGGCCAAGACTGTGAATAGTTTACTGAAGTTTCATCTTGCTACATAAATACAAGTAAGTTATTGGTCTTAATAACGCAATGACATAATGTAGCTACACTTTCTGACACTTTACATTGTCAAGTTCAGTCAAATTTAAGCTAGCGTGCAGGTAAATGAAAAAAACGATATGATTTTTTTTTTTTTTTCATAATTTTGTGGAAAGCTAAGTAAGCTGTAATGATTATGAACTAAATGTAAGATCTTAATTTTTGTTATATTTCAGAGACTTAATATTTTGTTGGACAAAGGTTTTCCCTGATGAATTTCTGTAGCAGAAACCACCTATAGGCCTGGAATATGAAGTAGCGCTGTCAAGTCATTTACAAATGGATCTGTTTGGTATCTATTCTTGAAGCGATGGCAGGGAAGATGGGGAAAAAAAGATTATTTTGTGATACGTTGTGCGTGGCCTTAATGCCTTCTCATGATTGCCTGATGGGCTGCAGGTGTGATGCAGTGCCTGGCCAAGTGGCTGCAGCACTTGCACAGGCAGATAGACACCGACAATACGTGTAAATCTTAAAAGTGGCTTCCGTCCTAATTATCCGTTTAAAGCGAAGGTTTGTTTCGGGTGCATTCACAAAAAACACCATAGGTTGCATTTTGGCGAGGTTACGCTTTAATGTTAAGAAATTGATAAAATAACTTTTAACAAATTGCAATAAGTGACTTACTTAATATTGTTAATTCAACAATTGACTATATTGCCTACAAATATGAGTATGAAGTAGTTTAAATACAGATTTAGTTGATGAATTCAGCTATTAGGTTGTCACTACTTAATCTAACAAAAGTAAATCATTATATTTTTTACCAGTAAAGCAACGTTCCAAAATGGCGAGGAAGATCTTGTGTCCTCCTTCTTCTCTGTGTTGGTAAGTATAAAACTATTAATTAAAAATGCATTTTGTGCCGTAAAAATGAGTCGAAAATGTGGGATGGAAATCTCAATGTTATACTGATCAACAATGACATTGTTGAAGACCATCAGACAATGGACTTGTAAAAGAGTTTGAAATGTTGAAATAAGCGTGGACCTGATCAAACAATTTTTTTTCTACTCAAAACAGGACAGGGCCACCCACAGCAGCTCCAGCAGTAACCACACTGTCCCCAGCAATAACCACAGCTGAACCCTCGGTGACAACAGCGGCCCCAGCGGTAACCACAGCTGCCCTGCAGTGACGACGGGCTCCAGCAGTACCCAGAGCAGCACCAGCGGTAACCACAGCTGCCCCAGCAATAACATTGGCCGCGCAGTAACCACAGCTTCCCCAGCATCAACCACAGCTGCTGGAAGTAACAACAGCTGCACCAGCAGTAACCACCCCGCCCTGCAGTAACCACAGCTGCCCCAGCAGTGACGACAAAGTCCCCAGCAGTAACAGCAACCGCTGTCCCGGTATCAACCACAGCTGCAACCGCCGGTAACGACAGCTGCACCCAAAGTAACGACAGCTTCTACAGCGGTGACGAAAGCAACCTAGCGGTAACCACAGCAGCATCAGCATCGACCACAGTTGCACCGGCGATGAACAGCTTCCCCAGCAGTTACAGCAGCTCCGCCAGCAATAACCACAGCTGCCCCAGCAGTGGCGACAGCTGCGGCAATAACCACAGCTGCCCCAGCAGTAACGCCGCTGCTTCAGCATCAACCACAGCGGCCCCAGCGGTAACAACAGCTGCCCCTATATCAACTACAGATACACCCGCAGTAACGACAGCTGCCCCATCAGTAACCACAGCTGCACCAGCATCAACCACAGCTGCCCTTGCAATAGCCACAGCTGAACCGCGGTAACAACAGTTGCACCCTCAGTAACCACAGCTGCCCCAGCAGTGACTGACAAAGGCCCAGCGGTAACAACAGCTGCACTTGCAGGTGACAACGCTGCTTCAGCGTTGTCACGCGGCTCCAGCGGTAACCACAGCTGCCCCAGCATCAACCACAGCGGCAGCAGCGGTAACAACCCTGCCCTAGCAGCAACCACAGCTGCCCACTAAGGGACGACAGCGGCCCCAGCAGTAACAACAGCTGCCCAAGTATCAACCACAGCTACACCCCAATAACGACAGCTGCCCCAGCAGTAACAGCAGCTGCCCCAGCAGTAACGACCGCTGCTTTAGCATCAACCACAGCTGCACCTGCAGTAACGACAGTTTCTCCAGCAGTAACAACAGCTGCACCACTTAACACACATTCTTGCGCCCAGCAGTAACAACAGATGCCCCAGTGTCAACCTCAGCTGCACCGCGCGGTAACCACAGCTGCCCCAGCATTGACGACGAAGGCCCCAGCGGTAACAACATCCGGCTGCTTCAGCATTGACCACAGCGGCTTCAGCATCAACCACAGCTGCACCTGCAGTATGCGACAGCTTCTCCAGCAGTAACAACAGCTGCACCGTAATAACAACGCCCCCCCCCCAGCAGTAACAACAGCTGCCCCATTGTCAACCTCAGCTGCACCGCAGTAACCACAGCTGCCCGGCGGTGACAACCGCCTTCAGCATTGACCACAGCGGCTCCAGCGTTAACAGCTGCACCGGCAATAACAACAGCGCCCGCAGTGACAACGCTGCCCCAGTGTCAACTTCAGCTACACCACGGGTAACCACAGCTTCCCAGCGGTGACGACAAAGGCCCCAGCAGTAACAAAGCTGCAACTGCGGTGACAACCGCTGCTTCAGCAGTAACCACAGCGTGCCCTAGCGGTGACAACAGCTGCACCTGTAGTAACCACAGCGCTGCCCCAGCAGTAACCACAGCGGCCCCAGCGGTAACCACGGTGGCCTCGCTAACCGGCTGCCCCAGCAGTAACGACTGCTGCTTCAGCATCAACCACAGCTGCACCTGCGTAGAACGGCAGCTTCTCCAGCGGTAATACGCTGCACCGCGTTAACAACAGCCGCCCTGCAGTAACCATAGCTGCCCCAGCGAGTGACGACAAAGGCCCAGTAGTAACAACGCTGCCGCCCATATAACAACAGCGCCCCAGCGGTAACAACAGCTGCCCGTGTCAACCTCAGCTTCAACCACGGTAACCACAGCTGCCCCAGCATTGGCGACAAAGGCCCAGCGGAAAAGTGCTCCTGCAGTGACAACCGCTGCTTCAGCGGTAACCACAGCTGCCCTGTAGTAACCAAAGCTGCCCCAGCGGTAACACAGCTACCCGTAGCAGTAACCACAGCGGTCCCAGGCGTAACCACGGTGCCCATGCAGCAGCGACAGCTGCCCAGCGGTAACCACAGCAGTCCCAGCGGTAACCGCGGCGCCTGCAGTAACCATGACTGCCCCAGCGGTAGCGACTGCTGCTTCAGCATCAACCACAGCTGCACCTGCGTAATGACGCCTTCTCCAGCGGTAACAACAGCTGCACCACGGTAACCACAACTGCCCCAGCGGTGACGACAAAGGCCCCAGCTGGTAACAACGGCTGCACTGCGGTGACAACCGCTGCTTCATCATTGACCACAGCTGGCCCAGTAGCGACCGCTGCTTCAGCATTGACCACAGCGGTTTCAGCGGCAACCACAACTGCCCTGCGGTAACCACAGCTGCCCCAGCACTGACAACAGCTGCACCTGCAGTAGCACAGGTTCTCCAGCGGTAACAACAGCTGCACCGCGGTAACCACAGCCGCCTGTAGTAACAACAGCTGCCCCAGTGTCAACCTCAGCTTCACCGCCGTAAACCACAGCTGCCCCGCATCAACCACAGCTGCCCCAGCGGTAACGAACGCTGCTTCAGCATCAACCACAGCCTGCACCTGCAGTAGACGGTTCCGTACGTAACTAAAGCTGCACCCGCCGTAACAACAGCCCTGCGGTAACCACAGCTGCCCCAGCGGTGACAACAGCTGCACCGGTAACCACAGCTGCCCCTGTAGTGACCACAGCTGCCCCAGCGGTAACCACAGCGGTCCCAGCAGTAACCGTACGGCCCTGCAGCAACCACAGCTGCCCTGCGGTAACCACGGCTGCCCCAGCGGTAGCGACTGCAGCTTCAGCATCAACCACAGCTGCGCAGTAGCGACAACTTCTCCAGCGGTAACAACTGCGACCGCAAAGTAACAACAGCCGCCCTGCAGTAACCACAGCGCCCCAGCGGTGGGGCCAAAAGCCCAGCAATAACAACAGCTGCACCCAGCATCAGCCCCCCCCCCACCGTAACCACAGTTGCTGCGGTGACCGCGCTGCTTCAGCGGTAACCACAGCTGCCCCAGTGGTGAAAACAGCTGCCACAGCAGTAACCACAGCGGTCCCAGCGTCATACCCCCCTCAGTAACCCACGGCTGCCCCAGCAGTAACGACAGCTTCTCCAGCGGTAACAACTGCTGCACCCGCTGAGAACAACAACCGCCTGCAGTAACCACAGCTGCTCGCGGCGTTGACGACAAAGCCCCAGCAAGTAACACAGCTGCCAGCATCAACCACAGCTGCCCGTTTCGCCTCTGGCTTCACCGCGTGGCGACAAAGGCCCGTTTGCAGTAACAACGCTGCACCTGCGGTGACAACGCTGCTTCAGCGGTAACCACAGCTGCCCAGCGGTGACAACAGCTGACCGCCAGTAACCACAGCCGCACCTGTAGTAACCACAGCTGCCCCAGCAGTAACCACAGCGGTCCCAGCAGTAACCACGGCCCTCCATTAACCACAGCTGCCCCAGCGAGTAACCACCGCAGTCTGCGTACCACGGCGGCCCGCAGTAACCACGGCTGCTCCCAGCGGTAACGACTGCTGCTTCAGCATCACCCGGCTGCACCTGCAGTAGCGACAGCTTCTCCAGCGGTAACAACTGCTGCACCGCGTATTAACAACAGCGCCTGCAGTAACCACAGCTGCCCCAGCGGTGACGATAAAAGCCCCAGTAGTAACAACAGGCTGCCCATAATAACAACAGCTGCCGCGGCATCAATCACAGCTGCCCCAGCAGTAGGCCACTTCTGCTTCAGCATTGACCACAGCTGGCTCAGCGGTAACCACAGCTGCCTCCAATGAGGGCGACCAAACCCGTGAGTAACAACAGCTGCACCACCAACAACAGCCGCCCAACGGTAACAACAGCTGCTCAGGTGTCAACCTCCAGCTTCACCCGCAGTAAACCACGCTGCCTGCGGTGACAACCGCAGCTCTTCAGCGAGTAACCACCACTGCCCCAGTAGTGAAAACAGCTGCCACAACGCTGCCAACCACGCGGTCCCAGCAGTAACCCGCGGCCCCTGCAGTAACCACGGCTGCCCCAGCAGTAGCGACTGCTACTTCAGCATCAACCACAGCTGCCTGCGGTGCGACACGGCTTCTCCAGCGGTAACAACTGCTGCACCCGCAGTAACAGCGCAGCCCTGCAGTAACCACGGCTGCCCCCGCAGTGGCGGTAAAGCCCAGTAGTAACAACGCTGCACCAGCAGCGCTTAGCGCAGCGTAACAGCTCCCGATGTCACCCTCAAGCTTCACCGCGGTACCAGCTGCTCAGCGACAATGAGAAGGCTCCAGCGGTAAAACAGCTGCACCTGCCGTGACAACTTTCAGCGGTAACTAGAGTGACACCAGTAACCACACCTGCTGTACCACACTCACAGTAACCACACTCCCAGCCACCCTGCAGTAACACAGCTCCCTAGTATCAGTAGCATTCTCAGCTCAACCACACTGCACTGAGTAACATCTCAGTAACAATGCGCACCACGTAACAACACCCGTAACCACAGTCCAGGTGGGACAAAGGTAGTACACGCAATAGCACTGAACTTTTCACTAGCTGCCCGCATTGGGACAAGGCAGGGTAACAACGTAGCGTCGACACTCTTCAGTAACCACCTCCAGCGGTGACACGCCACCACGATAACCACGCCCTGTAGTAACCACGCTGCGCGTAACCACGGTCCGTCACTGCCCACCCAGCGTACACAGGGTCCCGGTAACCACGGCCCTGCGAACGCTCAGCACTCTTGCTCACGCTGCTCAGTGGACCTTCTCCAGCGTAACCTCAGTAACTGCACCTAGTGGGCAAACACTGACACAGCTCACATAACACCTGCCATCACTGCTCAGCAGTAGCACCCTGCTTGTACGTGTGGCTACACATGCAATAGGGACGACAATGCAGGTGTGACGCTGTGCATTCAACCACAGCTGATGGTAGCGACAGCTTCTCCACGGTAACAACGCGCTAATAACACCCGCGCGGTGACAACACTCTTCAGGTAATCACGCGCCAGCTGACACGCGGTAATCCATCTGTAGTCCGTCCAGTACACGGGCCCACAACAGTACTCGTATCCCCCGTTATTTCAGGTAACACGGTCACAGCTCACGCGTGTAGGTGCAATACATATGTCGTACCTATTGACGCCGAACTGGTCTGGTGTCCTCCCGAACCCGCTCGTGGAATGGTAACACTCTGCGGCTCCTCACCACCAGCGGACCCACGATAGATCATCCACAGTCCACCTTGTACCTGCCAACGCTGTTAATTCTAGCACTCTGTCGTGCACGTCCACCTGTTCCTCGTCAATCACCCGGACTTGGCACGAGGCTAGTGCTGTCAATACATCCCGCGACGGACATGACGTTTGTGCTACCAGCTGATGCCCCTAACATCTGCTCCCTGGAGCGTAGGGGGTGCTCGGGCGTGCTAGCCGGCCTGTGTTACACGCTGCCTGTCGCGTCTGTACCGACGCCTACGCAGTCGCTGGGATTGACGTCCGCCCTGGCGTTTCCCCCGCTCCCCCCTGGCCCCCCATCCCTCACCCCCTGTCCCCCCACCCCCGGCGTTGGCTCCCTGCGCGCAGTTGCGGAGCTGCCCGCTACAGCCCACCACCCAGGGGACGCCGGCCGCCTGGTACCTCCACTCAAAGCTCCGTACCTGCTAGGGTGCCGCGCCCCGGTGCCTCGGGCAGACGCGCGGCACCGCCGGATGCACACACTACCTTCCCCGGTAACCACCTCCCGTTGAGGCCCGCGGTAACGCGCTGTGACCTCAGGTATCCCGGTCCCTGTACCACACCAGCCAACCCGGTAACCAACAGCAGCTACCCAGCGCCCGCCGTACCTCCAGGTACAAGCGTACCCGCACCGTAGCAGTTTCACTCAACGTGCACTACGTGCAACTTCTCCAGGGTAACAACTGCTGCACCCAGTCGGCGGCCCTACGGTAACCACAGCTGCCCCAGCGGTGGCACAAAAGCCCAGTGGTAACAGTTGGCTGCACGCCCAATAACTGCGCTACCCCACCGTAACCACAGCTGCCCAGCGGTGACGACCGCTGCTTCAGCGGTGACCACAAGCTGCTCCAGCGGTAACCACAGCTGCCCCAATGGGACGACAATGCCCCAGCAGTAGCGACCGCTGCTTCTGCATCAACCACAGCTGCACCTGCAGTGGACGACAGCTTCTCCAGCGGTAACAACAGCTGCCCATAGTAACAACAGCCCAGCGGTGACAGCCACTGCTTCCAGCCAGTAATCACAGCTGCCCCAGCGGTGACAGCAGCTGCACCCGCCCAGTAATCACATCCGCCCTGTGGTAACCACGAGCGCGCCCCGGCGGTAACCACCTTGGCCGGTTAGCCCCGTGTGCGGTGACCCTGTAGTAATCCCGCGGCTTCCCCGGCCAGTAGCGACTGCTGCTTCGGCGGCATCAACCGCGACTGCGCCTGCGATAGCGACGGCTTCTCCAGCGAGTAACAGCGCTGCCAGCACCCGCCCGGTAACAACAGCAGCCCCAGCGCATCCAGCCACGGCTGCCCCAGCAATGATGGCGATAAAGGCCCAGTGGTAACAACAGCTGCACCATGATAACAACGGCGGCCCCAGCGGTAGCAACGGCTGCCCCGGTGTCAGCCTCGGCTTCACCGCTGGTAACCACGGCTGCTTACGGCATTGTGACAAAGGCCCCGGCAGAACAACGGCCGCTTGACAATGCGTGGCGGC